>NC_057807.1:101099967-101100720 GCF_018294505.1 Triticum aestivum | reverse complement strand
ACTATGGCATTTCTTTTAAAGCCCTTTATGTGGTGTCGCTCAGACGCCCGACTGTGGCATTTCTTTTAAAGCCCTTTATGTGGTGTCGCTCAGACGCCCGACTGTGGTATTTCTTTTAAAGCCCTTTATGTGGTGTTGCTCAGACGCCCGACTGTGGCATTTCTTTTAGAGGGCCCTTTATGTGGCGTTGCTTTAGACGCCCGATCGGTGCCTTTTATTATTATCATGATATTGCGTTCCTATAAATAACTACTTATGTGCATCAGAGATTTATTTACTTTTTGTGACTGACGTCATGAGCATATCATATTATCAGCACATCATTGCAATATTATACCCGTGTTCATTATGTTTGCGAGTACATTCAAAGTACTCACTGGTTCGTCCCTGGCTATTGTCTTGGCCAGATTTCTTTCATAGAGAGGAGCGACGTGATGACAGCCCCGGAACCTAAGTAACGGTGATAGCAGCCTCGCGAAGATAGGAGTTAACCTGGTCAGCTGTTCCCGTGGGAAATGGAGTCCCATAGACACTGATGATTTACAGCCCGCTTCCGCCATCAACCACTAGAAACCATTTGTTGTACTCACAGACCAGAATGGTCTTGTACTGCATATTTTATATTTGCTTGGAATTTCTGTATCAAGTTGGTGCCTCATCAGCTAACAATTATCCTGGGGCTGATGAGCACAAGGGCCATTTTTCTGGGGATTTAATACCCGAAAAAACCGGTCGTGACAATGTTCATCATTT
>NC_057807.1:101072392-101099957 GCF_018294505.1 Triticum aestivum | reverse complement strand
TTATGTGGTGTCGCTCAGACGCCCGACTGTGGTATTTCTTTTAAAGCCCTTTATGTGGTGTTGCTCAGACGCCCGACTGTGGCATTTCTTTTAAAGCCCTTTATGTGGTGTCGCTAAGACGCCCGACTGTGGCATTGCTTCTTATTTATTTCATAAATTTTAATACTACTATGTTATTGCAATTTTATAAATAACTTGCTTGCACGCATCAGAGTTTTATTTATCTTTTGTGACTGACGTCATGAGCATAAAATATTTTCAGCACATCATTGTTATATTATACCTGTGTTCATAATGTTTGCGAGTACATTCAAAGTACTCACTGGCTTGTCCCTGGCTATTGTCTTGGCCAGATTTTCTTGCACGGAGAGGAGCGACACGATGACAGCCCCGGAACCTAAGCAACGGAGATAGCAGCCTCGCAGAGATAGGAGTTAACCTGGTCAGCTGTTCCTGTGGGAAGTGGAGTCCCATAGACCCTGATGATCCTAAAACCGCTTCCGCCCTCAACCACTAGAAACCATTTGGTGTACTCACAGGCCAGAATGGTCTTGTACTTCATATTTTGTATTTTGCTTGGAATTTCTATATCAAGTTGGAGCCTCATCAACTAACAGTAATCCTAGGGCTGATGAGCACGACGGTCTTTTTCTGGAAATTTATACCCGGAAAAACCGGTCGTGACACTTCTTCAGTTAAGCCCCTAACTATGCTAGATATTACATGACATTGGTGTCTGCTAGCTGTTTCTTTTGGTTTTCCATAAACATGTTTTGCAAGTTTTGTTACTTTGAGGGACCACTTCTTTACAATATCAAGTACACCTCCACAGATCATCGGTACAACTTATGATTCTTCCAACTTATCCTCCATTCCACCTCTAGATTCTCTTGTTCATGTTCTTACATCTGATGGTACTTCCCTCCCAGTCGATAGTCAAGGCACCCTTGGCACTCTGTCTTTTGCTCGACTTTACTACACTCGGTTGTCCGTGTGTGGTGATTCTTCTGATGAGCCATCTCCCTCGACTACAACATCTTCTTCTGTTGGCAACGCACCACATCTAGCTCAACCTACTTATGGCTTCCGAGCTAGCCCGCTTCTGCCTATTGACCACTATGGTTATTGCACAGCTCTTTCCGAGACGTCGTCTTATCCCGCATGGCAACATGTGATGGCATCAAAGCATGATGTTCTTGCCCACAACGACACGTGGAATCTCATTTCCCTTCCTCATCGCGCTGGTCTCATCACCTGCATGTCAAGCTAAGGACACGGCGCTACATAAAGCCGAGGCCAAGGGCGCATAGGAGAACGTGGGGTGCTTAATCAAGTGTGTGCCACATAACCTACAAACAGGAGAAGCACACCAAGCTAGATTGGCGAGGAACGGAGAGTGCACAAGCATATGGGATGCTATCAAGTCCCTCTGCTGCCACGGCCGCCAGCCTTTCCACCTCTGTTGCCTTGTCTACTAGTTATTTTCAGCAGTGGCATCATCGCCTTGGTATAGTTACCTCATACTCATGCCAAGACAGTGTCTCATCATCCTTTCGACGTCGTTCTCTTTGATGTCTGGGGTCCATCTACCTTTGTCTCAAAAGTAGGTCATCGCTAGTATACTATCTTTATAAATGACTTCTCTGGACACAGTTGGATATCTTTTATTTCTTCTAATAGTGGGGTCTTGTCTATATAAGTGTTTTAATGCCCTGGTTCCCACTCAATTCTCTACGACTATCCGTGTGTTGTGCGATGACTCCGGTGGAGTGTATATCTCCAAGCTCTTGCATAGAGTCCTTGCTGAGCAGGGTGCTCTTACTCAGTTCTCTTATCCTGGTGCTCATGCTCAGAATGGCGTGGCTGAGCATAAGCATTATCACCTTCTTAGGTTGGTCTCTTTTCGAGCGTCTATTTGATCGTTTCCTGATTGTTCGGCGCTTCAATTGTTTGGTTGTGTTTGTTGTGTCCTTCTTACCCCTCGTGAAAGAACCAATATTATTGCTCGATCCATTGAGTGTGCCTTATTATGATACAACAATGAGCATCAGGGATATCATTGCTAGGATCATGTTGGTCGTCAGATGACTATTTCTTGGGATATGACTTTTGTTGAGTCCTGTCCCTTCTACCCACGTCCATCTTCCCCGACCTTTTTAGCAGAGGACATTTGTTTCCATACTTTTCTCGACACTCCTATCACTCTTGTTGAACCCTAATCCATTCCTCGTATTTCTCTTGCTTCTCCGATTATTCAAGATTCAACACCGTTATCTCCTATGATTTCCTCACCTGCTTATCACAAGAATCGACACATTTATCACCGGTGACTTCCTTGTCTTCATCACCTGAGTTTATCTCGATGATTCTTGCTCGTATTCTTTCATATTTGCCTCACTTGTATACAGGCCGCCCGTGTGTTGTGGACGCGTCTGCTGATGTGCCATCATCCCCATCTCAACCTACTTATGGACTTAGTCTTTCAAACGTTGGCTCTGCTGTTCTTGAGCAGACTTCTTATCTTGATGTTGTTCATACCAAATGGCACCTTGCCATGACAGAGAATATTGCTACTGTTGAGTGCATCGACACGTGGGATATTGTTTCTCTTCCTCCTCATGTTCATCCCATTACTTGGTGGGCTACAAGGTTAAGACTCGCTCTGATTGTTCTCTTAAACATTACAAAGCTCGTCTTGTGGCTCGTGGCTTTCAGTGGTAGCATGGCCCTGATTATGATGAGACGTTTTGCTCCTGCGGGCCATATGACCACTGTTCGCACACTTCTTGTTGTGGCCTCTATTCGCCATAGGTCTACGTCTCGGCTTGATGTTAAGAATGTTTTTTCTAATGGTGAGCTGTGTGAGGACGTTTACGTGCAACCGCCACTTGGGTATTCCACATCTAGATTCTCCTATTCCTGTTTTTACTATCAAATGGAACTTCCCAACCAATTGATAGTCGAGTCACTCTTGCCACTTCGTTTTTCATCTTCCTTCTTTGAATCTTCTTCCTTGCCTTTACTACAATAATTACTCGTGTGTTGTGGCTTCTTCTAATGACTCATCTTCTTCTGTTTGCAGCACATCGCCTCCAGATCAGCTTACAACCTACTAATGGCTTCTAAGCTCGCCAGCTTCTGCCAATTAACTGCTATGGTTATTGCGCTGCTCTTCCCAAGAAGACTTCTTATCGTGACATTTTTGTTCATCCAGAATGGCAGCATGTAATGACATTGAATGCTATTCCCCGCGTCGGCTGGTGAAATCTCATTTCCCCTCCTCTTGCTCGTCACATCACTTGTAAGTGGTCCTACAAGGGTAAGACTGATGTTTCTCTTGAGCTTTACAAAGCTCTTCTAGTGGTGAGAACATAGGCATGACTACGATGAGACATTTGCTCTTGTATGGCCCAGATGACCACTCTTTGCACACTTTCCGTTGTGGCTTCTGTTCTCCACTAGTCTCTCTCTCTATCAGCTTAATGTCAACAATGCCTACATGTAGTCACCACCTAGGTATTCTCTTCCGGATGGCATGGTTTCTTGTATTCGTCGCTCTCTATACAGTCTTAAGCAAACCCCTCGCGTGCCTGGTTTGAGCGCTTCATCTCAGTAGTGAATGCGGCTTGCATTTAGTGAGTGCTCATGATCCTGCACATCCTGTCCACCATCCAACTCGTGGTCTGACACTTGTTCCATATGTCGATCATCACTAGGGACGACTCTTGCATTGCCTTTGTGAAGGCTCGTCATAGTGAATTCCTTATGTATAAATCGCTACTTCCTTGAAAATGAGGTACCTTCTACCTCTGATGGCTTCTTTATTTTCTAAGAGAAGTATATCCAGGATCTTCTTGCTCGTGATGCTCTTACTGACGAGCGCATTGTTGAGACTCCTATGGAGTCAATGTCCATCTTTGTGTACACCTCCGCTCCCTGCTAGTCTGGATGAGCATCCTTTGCCTTGATGCAGGCTCAATCCCACATCCTGTGTTCCCTTGTTGGGCGACACCAAGACTGAACACTCGACCAACACCAGTGGTGAGTAGGGGCTTCGACAGTCGACGCATAGCTAGATTATGCACGGCAAGCCGAGGACACGGCGCTACCTAAATCCGGGGCCAAGGGCGCACAGTAGGAGAACGTGGGGTGCTTAATAAAGTGCATGCCACACAACTCGCAAACAAGAGAAGCACACCAAGCCGGATTGGTGAGTACCGGAGAGTGCACATGCATGTGGGATGCTGGACCAAGTAACTCTGCTGTCACCGCTGCCAGTCTCTCCACCTCTGTTGCCTTATCTACTAGGTATTTTCAGCAGTGACACATCGCCAAGAGTCACTTGTGTGGCTCTCATCTCTCATCCTTAGTTTGTCGAGGTCTTCTTGGATCCGTCTCCAACAATGTCTCTAAACCGTCAGGTTTGTCCGCTTGGTAAAGAGGTACGGTTACCTTATGCTCATAGCGTCTCAGCATCCTTTTGACATTGTTCTCTTTTATGTCTGGGTCCATCTCCCTTTGCCTCGAAAGGAGGTCATCGCTAGTATACAATCTTTATAGATGACTTCTCTCAACACACCTCGATATACTTTATTTCTTTTCGTAGTGATGTTTTATCTATGTAAGTGTTTTCATGCCATGGTTCACAATAAGTTCTCTACGCCTAGTCTTGTATTCCGTGATGACTCTGGTGGAGAATATATCTCCAAGTTGTTGCTTTGAGTCCTTGCTGAGCAGGGTGTTCTTACTTAGTTCTCTTATCCTGGTGCTCATGCTTAGAATGGCGTGGCTGAGCGCAAGCATCATCACCTTCTTAAGGCTCATCTGTGGATGGACATTGCCTCTCTTCCACCACACTTCTGGGCCAAGTCTATCTCCACTTTCATCTAACTCATCAACCTTCGGCAATCCAATCCACTGCTTTGTAAATTGGTCTCCCTTTGAGCATTTGTTTGATCGTTTCCTGATTGTTCAGCGCTTCAATTGTTTGGTTGTGTTTGTTGTCCTTCTTACCCCTCATGGACGCACCAAACTTATTGCTCGGTCCTTTGAGTGTGTCTATTATGATACAAGAATGACCATAAGGTATATCGTTGATAGGATCGTGTTGGTCGTCAGATGACTATTTCTCGGTATATGACTTTTGTTGAGTGTCGCCCCTTCTACCCGCGTCCATCTTCCCTGACCTTTTCCGCGGAGGACACCTGTTTCCACACTTTTCCCGACACTCCTATCACACAATTGTTGAACCCCTAATCCATTCCTCGTAGTGCTCTTGCTTCTCTGATTATTCAAGATTCAACACCATCATCTCCTACGATTTCCTCACCTGCTTATCATAGGATTCGCACATTTATCACCAATGGCATCCTTGTCTTCACCACATGAGTTTATCTCGATGATTCTTGCTTGTATTCTTTCATAATTGCCTCACTTTTATACACGTCAGTCGTGTGTTGTGGATATGTCTACTGATGTGCCATCTTCCCCGTCTCAACCTACTTATGGCCTTAGTCTTTCAGATGTTGGCGTTGTTGTTCTTGAGGAAACTTCTTATCTTTATGTTGTTCGTACCAAATGGCACCTTGCCATGATAGAGGATATTGCTACTGTTGGGTGCATCGACACGTGGATATTGTTTCCCTTCCTCCTCATGTTCGTCCCATTACTTGGTGGGTCTACAAGGTTAAGACTCGCTCGGTCTACAAGGTTAAGACTCACTCTGATGGTTCTCTTGAGCATTACAAAGCTCGTCTTGTCACTTGTGGCTCGTGGCTTTCAGCGATAGCATGGCCCTGATTATGATGAGACCTTTTGCTCATGCGGGCCAGATGACCACTGTCGCACACTTCTTGTTGTGGCCTCTATTCGTCACGTGTCTACATCCCGGCTTGATGTTAAGAATGTCTTTCTTAATGGTGAGCTGTATGAGGAGGTTTCCGTGCAGCCGCCACTTGGGTATTCCACATCTAGATTCTCATATTCATGTTTTTATTGTCGAATGGAATGTCCCTACCAGCTGATAGTCGAGTCTCTCTTGCCACTTCGTCTTTTCATCTTCCTTCTTTTGCTCTTCTTCCTTGACATTACTACTGTAATTGTCCGTGTGTTGTGGATTCTTCTAATGATTCATCTCCCTTGACTTCTATGTCTTCTTCTGTTGGCAACACATCACCTCTAGATCAGCCTACAACCTACTAACGACTTTTGAGATCGCCAGCTTCTGCCTATTAAGTGGTCCTACAAGGGTAGCTTTACAAAGCTCTTCTAGTGGTGAAAACATAGTCACCCTCTCCCTCCCCCTCCCCCTCCCCACTCCCTCCCTCCCTCCCTCTCTCTCTCAACTTGATGTCAACAATGCCTACATGTAGTCACCACCAGGGTATTCTCTTCCGGATGGCATGGTTTCTCGTATTCGTCGCTCTCTATACGGTCTTAAGCAAACCCCTCGCGTGCCTGGTTTGAGCGCTTCATCTCAGTAGTGAACGCGGCTGGTATTTAGTGAGTGCTCATGATCCTGCACACTGTCCACCATCCAACTCATGGTCTGACACTTGTTCCATATGTCGACCATCACTAGGGACGACTCTTGCATTGCCTTTATGAAGGCTCGTCATAGTGAATTCTTTATGTATGATTCACTACTTCCTTGAAAATGAGGTTTTTTCTACCTCTAATGGCTTCTTTATTTTCTAAGAGAAGTATATCCAGGATCTTCTTGCTCGTGATGCTCTTACTGATGAGCACACTGTTGAGACTCCTATGGAGTCAATGTCCATCTTTGTGTACACCTCCGCTCCCTGCTAGTCCGGATGGGCATCCTTTGCCTTGCTACGGATTGCTATGTGAATTGTCTCAATCCCACATCCCGTGTTTCCTTGTTGGGCGACACCAAGACCGAACGCTCAAGCAACACCAGTGGTGAGCAGGAGCTTGGACAGTCGGGGCGACACCAAGACCGAACGCTCAAGCAACACCAGTGGTGAGCAGGAGCTTGGACAGTCGGCACGTACCTGGATTATGCACGGCAAGCCGAGGACACAGCGCTACCTAAAGCTGGGGCCAAGGGTGCACAGTAGGAGAACCTGGGTTGCTTAATCAAGTGTGTGCCAGACAACCCACAAACAGGAGAAGCACACCAAGCCGGATTGGCGAGTAACGAAGAGTGCACAGGCACGTGGGATTCTGGACCAAGTAACTCTGCTGCCACCGCCGCAAGTCTCTCCAACTCTGTTGCCTTGTCTACCAGCTATTTTTAGTAGTGACATCATCGCTAGGAGTCACTTGTGTGGCTCTCATCTCTCATCTTTAGTTTGACGTGGTCTTCTTGGATTCGTCTCCAACAATGTCTCTAAACCATCAGGTTTGTCAGCTTGGTAAAGAGGCACGCTTACCTTATGCTCATAGCAAGACAGTGTCACAGCATCCTTTTGACATTGTTCTCTTTTATGTCTGGGTCCATCTCCCTTTTCCTCGGAAGGAGATCATCGTTAGTATACAATCTTTATAGATGACTTCTCTCAACACAACTGGATATACTTTATTTCTTCTCGTAGTCATGTCTTATCTATATAAGTGTTTTCATGCCATTGTTCACACTAAGTTCTCTACGCCTAGTCTTGTATTCTATGATGACTCTGGTGGAGAATATATCTCCAAGTTGTTGCTTTGAGTCCTTGCTGAGCAGGGTGCTCTTACTCAGTTCTCTTATCCTGGTGCTCATGCTCAGAATGGCGTGGTTGAGTGCAAGCATTATCACCTTCTGAAGGCTCATCTGTTGATGGACACGGCCTCTCTTCCGACACAATTTTGTGCAGAGTCTATCTCCACTTCCATCTAACTCATCAACCTTCGACAATCCATCTAACTCATCAACCTTCCGCCCCGGCTTTGGAGTGTCACTTTGATTGTTTCCTGATTATTCGGCGCTTCAATTGTTTGGTTGTGTTTGCTATGTTCTTCTTTCCCTCATGAACGCACCAAACTAATTGCTCGGTCTGTTAAGAGTCTTCTTAGGATATGGCGATGAGCGTAAGCGATATCGTTGTTGAGATCCTGCCGATCGATGGATGCATATTTCTCGGTATATGGCTTTTGAGTCTCGTCCCTTCTACATGCATTCAACTTCCTCGGCATTTTTAGTGGAGGATATCTCTTTCTACAATTTTCTTGACACTCTTATCATTCCTATTCAGCCCTTATCCATTGGCTTCTTCGATTATAGCAGATCCAACGCCATCATCTCCTATGATTTCTTGACCTCGCTTTCACAGGATTCTACACCATCACCAGTGGCTTCGTTGTCCTCATCATCTGAGTTTGCCCCGATGATTCCTCGTGGTCTTCCATCTTTTCCTCACTTTCATACTCGTTGACCATGTGTTGTGTATGTGTCTGCTGATGTGGCATCTTCCCCATCTCTTACGGCTTGCCTTCTCATCTGTTTCCGTCAATTGACCGCCCTGATTTTTCAAGCGCTCGCGCTGATGTTCTTGAGCCAATTTCTTATCGTGATGTTGTTGCTTATCCGAAACGGCAGTTTGCGATGGCAGAGCAGATTGCTGCTCTTGAGCGCACCGGCGTGGGATCTTGTTTCTCTCCACTTTGTGTTCGTCTTGTCACTTGTAAGGGGTCTACAAGGTTAAGACTCGCTCTGATGGTTCCGTTGAGCATTACAAAACTCGTCTGAGGAGATTGCTGCTCTTGAGCGCACCGGCGTGGGATCTTGTTTCTCTTCCACTTTGTGTTCGTCTCGTCACGTCACTTGTAAGGGGTCTACAAGGTTAAGACTCACTCTGATGGTTCCGTTGAGCGTTACAAAACTCGTCTTATGGCTTTCAGGAGGGGCATGATCTTGATTACAATAAGACTTTTTGCTCATGCGAACCATATGACCACTGTTCGCACATTCGCCACTTATCTGTATCTCAACTTGATGTTAAAAATGTCTTAATGATGAGCTACGTGAGGAGGTTTACATGCAGCCACCACCTAGGTATTTTGTTCCTTACAACATGCTTTGTTGTCTTCGTCGCTATCCATGGCCTGAAGCAAGCCCTCGATACTGGTTTGAGCATTTTGCCTGTATGATGGCTGCCGCTGGTTTCAACGAGTTCTCATGATCCTGTGTTGTTTGCCACCTTTCTACTCTTGGTAGGGATCTTCTTTTATAAGTTGATGACATGTTCACCACTGGCAAAGACATCGAGTATATTGCCTTTGTGAAGGCAGTCTTAGTGAGCACTTTCTTATGTATGATCTTGGCCCACTTTGGTACTTTATTGGGATTAAGGTCTCTTCTTGGTTAAGAAAAGTAATCCAAGATATTCTTGCTCGTATTGCTCTTACTGATTAGCGCACCGTTGACTCCCATGTAGCTCAATGTTCAGCTCCGTGCTACTGATGGTGACCCTTTGTCAGCTCCGACACGTTATCGTCATCTTGTTGGGAGTCGTTTAGCTATCACTCGCCCGGATATCTCCTATCATGTCCATATTCTGAGTCAGATCGTCTCTACCCTCACCTCGGTTCACTATAGTCATCTTCGTGTTTTTTGATATATCTTCGTGGCACGATCCCTCACTATATATTCTTTCCCTGTTCCCATTCATTACAACTCCCAGGCATATTGGAATGGTCCCTTGGATCGTCGTTCAGTTTCTGCTTACTGTGCATTTCTAGTGGTTCTCTGATTGTTTGGAAGAAGAACCAGACCGTAGTGCCCGTGCGAGTGCACCTCCTCCTACAACATCGGCACGCCACCATCTAGCTCTACCCTCCACTATATGCTCTATGGCATTGCCGTCGTGGTTCGGATGGTGGCAAACTCGCTAGCGGCCTAGCGCTAATGCCTCTCGCACGATGTCGCAAGAGCCTTCATCCTCTCAAGTGGCATGAATGGCCGGGGGACAATCGTGCCATGGCTGCTGGCATTCCCTCTCTCAAATCATGAAGTGAATAAGAGAAATAGTCTAGCGTATTAGGGGAATGAGGCCCAAACAGAATTGTTGAGATGAGTTAGGCTCACTACCAAAATGGTTGGTGTATTCTTCTCCAAAGTGGACCATCGTTTGCATAACAGGACCGAGTGGGATATAGTCATACTCTATCAAGCCCAAATGATAATCTTTTTTTCTCAATAAACTTTAACCCTGACTTTCAAATAATAGTCTGACCCAAACACTAGACATAGCATTGACCATAATTTTTTATACATCACACCATATTTTTAGAATCTACTAACATGTAACACGTATGAAAAAGGAATAAATCTACGCATCCAATTTACATGTAACCATTATATTATATTGTTTTAGAAATCCTAGGTAGGTCTCACTAGATGTCTAGACCCATGTCTATACTCTACAACACTGTACATTTGTAAACAGAAGGGTGTGGTTTAATTTATCACCATACGGTAATCTCTATTCCCAAACATGATGAAAAATACAATAAACTCTGAACTTTGCCAAAAACTTACGAAAGTAATTGTAAGTCAATAAACAGTCATGTTTGCGATTTCAAAAGGAAGATATAATGATAAGGTGTTTGACAAATATGGATGCATGTTGTATCATGCTTATCGAGTGAACAAAACAAATAATAGGATAGATACTAGGAAATAGAATGCATACCAATATGAATACAACCACCACTGGCTCCATCACAGAATGTTGCATGATAAAAGCCCGCCATGCTAACTCAATAGCTTCCGCGACTGACACGTTGAATTTGTATCCAAAATGTAAAACACAAACGTAAGGGATGCAACTTCAAGATAATATGAACAGTGAGCAAAGCAACATATAGAGGTATAAAAAAACATACCCCTCATCCAAGATACCATAAGCATATAGAGAGTTAGAGAACCGGCTTCCCTTGAGCCTTGCACCCTCGCTTATCAACATAGTACCAAGACCAGACCCTAGAAAAAGAGCATAATTGTTAAGCATAGACAAAAATACAACTTAACGACACCTAAATATGTCAAAGGGCCACTAACAGTTCCATCAAATCCAACAATCATTGTACCAATTGAAAGTACCATCCCGTCGTATGAAAATAAGGATATTAGCCAACGTCTTTAAAGAACCAGCAATAGAGATTCTTCGCTTGTTCAGGAGCTCATGGAGCTCATCAACCTCTGAAGGAAGAAACTATTGTTATGCTTACTATCTTTTACTATCAAAGGGGAGTGTGGTTGTGATGGTAGGTTGTGGTACGTTGATTCACATGTTCGTGTGTCGCTTCCTCTTCTCAACCAAATTCTCGCCGATGAGTGGACCCGCCCGCTCTCTTCCCTGCCTCATCGACTCGCTCGACCCAATCTGATTTATTCTTCCTCTCTCGTGAAGAGCGAGTGCGACCAGCTAGGGTTACTATCGCGTTCAGTCGTCGCCGCCTCGCATCACTGCCTGGTCGCTATCGGACACACCAACCAAGAACTGCATTGGCGAACACAAGACTAGGTTGCTCTCGTTTGAAAATGCAAGATGTAGCTCGCCGTCGTCTATGTCATGTACGACCGGCACCGCAGCAGCACGCACTCTGAGTGCAGCAGCTACTCCAGTTGTACGTGAGCCATGGGTTCAAGAGAGGTTCTTGGAGTTCTCATGGTCCGTTCTTGCGTGGCCGCCGAAAGGGTGGAAGAGTAGATTTGTTAAGGCTTCCCTAGTGTTTGTCTTCAATACCAACGTATTCGTTTCTCATCACTAAGCTTTTGTCTCGCTCACTCATTGTTTCTTGCAGTATATGGCCAGATGTAGCTTCTTCATTTATCCATTATTTTTCTTTAAAGTCCATCGACTAAATGTACAAGAGCTTGGCGGATCTTTTCTGGCTGCAGCTAAAACTTTATATTAAAGTAAACTTTAGTTTGTTGGTTTCTTGTTCATAGAAACCAGCGGCAAGAAAGAAGGCTAGATTAGCCACAGCAACATCAACCAAGTTTATGAGCTTGTACATGGACCCTCATGTATGGCAGATGATCCACCTTACATGAAGATTAAAGTCATCTACATCAATATATTAATTTTGCTCCTGCTATGCATTTCTTGGAGAAATCTTAGGGCAAATATTTTCTTATTTTTGATTTCTTCAGAAATCTTGGAGAAATTTGGTGTAGGCACCTTCAGTTCTATTACGTCCATTCCAAAAAGTTTTTCTTAGATTTATCTAGATACAGATGAATCTAACACTAAAACGTGTCTAGGTACATCTGTATCAAGACAAATCTAAGACAAGCTTTTTGGGACGGGGGGAGTATAACATAGTTGAATCTAAAAATTACTACAATTAGCATTGTAATCACATCGGTGGGCTAATTCTGTAAAGAAATGCAATGACGTAATGTCCTTGGTTAAACTTCAGTTCTGTATATACTCCCTCCGTCCCAAAGTAAAGTAAGTGCCACTGATTTAGTACAAAGTTAGGACACTTATTTGGGATGGAGGGAGTACTTAGTAATGCAAATTCAAGAATGTTGCAGGCCTCTCGTCATTGAAGTTTTGATAGACATTTTGCTTATGTGTATTTAACATTAACAGAGTTACTAACATTGTTTCGATATTTTGTCAGTAGAAGACTGGATTGTGTCTACACCATTGCGCATCAATGCGATCCAAAAATAGGTAATTCGAGGTGGATTTCACTTGTGGTAGCACCCAGTTAAGATAGCAACGCGGGACTTTAGTCACGGATGGTTTGTCGTGGAATAACTCAATTGATGGGATATAGGATTAACATTGGTGCAGTTTGCCGACTACCATGCAAATGAAATGTTGGCTGCAAAATTAATGATGCTTTGTATTGTTACAATACTAAGAACTTATTTTCTATATACATAAATTTCTTGTTCCGTATCATGTGACAACACCCATGAGCAATGGTGAGCAATGTGGAAACACATAAAAGATGGAGCTGTGATAAAATACATGCAAGAGTAAAAAAAGGAGGGAGAATAAAAGCTTGTGTTCCTATGGGACATGGATAGACAGACGGATAACATAGTAGATGCTGAAGAATACAAATATAATATCCCGTTGCAACACACGGGCACTCAACTAGTGCTATGCAAAATATGAGATGCAAGTAGACAAGCATGTGAAATTTTACCTTAACCCAAGTTTCTATGCAAAAATTGGCAATCAGCAGCCCCACAAACCATGGTTCCGCATGTGGGGATTAAAGCTGCAATGAAACACAGAATCATGTAAGGACAGAAATACATTATGATGAATGTTTAAGTGATGATCCTCGCATCAAGCAAAACCCTTCTACAATGACTAACAAACATCATGCAAGGGCAATTTTACAAAAGGATTAGCACTTGTGGAAAAATAGACGTTATACAATAACAACAGCTTTCTATTGGCTTTCTCCAAACCACAAAGACACAAATCAATATGCACAAATGTTGGACCTTCAGATAAGGAGACTTGAATCCAATGATAACTATTAGCAAAACTATCTTTTTTGTGTGTGTGATATCAGTACCACATCAATTCACAACTCTCTATTATTACCAATCCCACTACAGATTACCTCCCTTCCCAGTTCCAACGATAATTAGCATCCAAACTCAACTAGTATCTTTGTATTCACCACGTAATCCAAATGAACCGCCACATCCAAGCACGGCCAGCACAACTTGTGTGAGGTTATGGCACTGCAATTGGTAGCTCAAATATTGTGAGGTTGTGATATGTTTTTCTCTGTTGTACACTAGAACCTAAGCAGAAGTTCTTCACACCCAAATCAAGTTGGTTTGAGATTTCATAGAAGTATGAATCACTGCCCTGAATTACTAGATATAAAAATTGTACAGCCGTAGTACGCAAGACTAAAAGAACACAACCCTAACCACCAAAGTGTCCTCCTAGAGATAATCAACGGACAAAGGAACCAGATTTAGATAGGATATCTATGAACATCCTGACCCTAATCACGCATCCACGCCAGTAAATCGAATCCCCGCAGCACCAAACCCTAGCAAGAATGCGAGGCCAAGGGACAGGCGACTCACGTGTGTACCCGCCCATGCTGGCCCAGGAGCCGGCGGCGACAATGACGTCTTGTCGAAGATGAAGGAGAGCGTGGTCGCCCCCTTCTTGTCGTTCACCATCTCCTTGGTCACCTTCTGGAACCCATCGAACTGCCACCGGGAAACGAAATAGGGGCGCAAACGGATCAGATGTTAACACGTAGACTACCTGTGTATGTACCTGTACTTGTATTCCGAGATAATAGGATCATGGATCACGCCCTGGCCTGCGTGCCACTTCCATCGGGCTGTTTGTTGTAACTCCATCTTGTATATCTTGTGGTGTGTGGGTGAATGCAATACACAGAGAGCAGTTCTATCGTCCAGCTTGGTATCAGCGACCAAGCCCTTCCCATGGCACCGGACTCCACCTCCTCCACCACCTCTCCGGCCACCTCGCCGGGCTCCCTTTCCTCGGCCACCGGCCCAGCCCTCGATGGCGGCTCCATGCCTGCCGCCACATCCCCTGCTCCCTTTGACTTTGGGACTTCTTCGGCTCTCAACAGCGGCTCATCCCCTCCTCCCACCACCCAGTTCGCCCATCTCTTCTCTTCTTTGGCGCCGACCCCTCCCCATGCCCGCCACCCCATCTTCAACGACAGCATCCACAACCACATCAAGTTCCTTCTTAACCCCGACGAGCACAACTACCATAAGTGGAAGTCGTTTTTCCTGCCGGTTCTGATCCGCTACGGCGTCACTCCATTCATCGAGCACCCCCTCCCTGCCAACGCCACCGCCCAACAGCGCGAGCTCGATGCCCATCTCGTGCTTTGGATATACGCCACCCTCGCTGACAACCTTGTTGATCATGTCGTCGGCGCCACCCCCACCTATGATCTCTGGAATCGCATCCGGGATTACTACCTCACGAACAGGACGGCTCGGTACATGATGCTCAACACACAGTACCGCAACCTCAAGCAGGGGGACCTCTCTGTCGCCAAGTACGCCCGCCGCATGAAGCTGATCACCGCCGGGCTCGCCGACATCGACCATGCCATCACGGAGGTGGATCTCACCACCCAGTTTCTCCACGGCATCGACAAACGACTCGACACCATCTGCGTCGTCCTCGGGGACACCGTCCCTCTGCCGCCGTTCGAAATGGTGTTCTCTCGTCTGAAGCTTGCCGAGGAGAACCTCGCCCAGCGCGAGGCCGCTGAGCCGGTCACCATCCTCACTGTCACCGGCGGCAGCGGTCCTGCTGGCCACCCTTCCGGTCCTGGCGGCTCCTCCAACACTCGCGCTGGTGACCGCGTCGATCGCCCAGACCGGGGCGCTGATCGTGGCAACGGATCTCAGGCTCGCGGATCTTGCACCCGCAACGAGGGCGGTGATCGCGGCGACCGCGGCGACCGCGGATGTGGGCGTGGGCGCGGTCGGGGACGTGGTGATCAGGGTGGTCGTGGTCATCTGCCGCCCATGTCCTACAACCCGTACATGGGCTTCTTCGCACCCTAAGGCATGGCGCTGCCAAACCCGTGCCCCGGTTGGGTTCCTCCCAACAGCGCCGGTGTGCTCGGCCCGTGCCCTGGGTCGCATGCCCAGGCATACTAGATGCACGCGCCGCCACCGCCCCAGCCTCCTTCATGGGATCACCTCGCCATGCTCCAGGCCGCCTACAGCGCACAAGGCTACCCCACCAGCAGCTCTGCTCCTCATGAGTGGTACCTCGACAGCGGCGCTTCATCCCACGTCACCAGCAACTCTGGTAATCTTGACCTATCGAATTCTTCCTTAAAGCCTCGTTTCTCTAGCATTGTGGTTGGCAACGGAACTCACCTTCCTATTCATGCCACTGGTTCCACCACCCTCACCCCTCACAATTTTCAGCTTAGGGATGTTTTATTCTCCCCTCATGTAGTTACCAGTCTTATCTCCGTTCGATAATTCACCAAAGACAACTTATGCTCAATTGAATTTTACCCATATGGCTTTGTTGTGAAGGATCTTCGCACCAGGAGGGTAATCATGATCTCCGCTAGCTCCGGCGACCTCTATCCATTTTTCGGCAATAACAAGACTTGGCGCTCCGCTTTCTCCACCGGCGATGTATGGCATCGCCGGCTCGGCCATCCAAGTCCTCAAATTATATCTTCACTAGCTGCTAAGGATTTTCTTCCCTCATGTAATAAACAGGCGCATACCCCATGTAATGCATGCTAATTAAGACGGCAGCCTCGCCTTCCCTTCCCTTCTTCCTCTAGTCGCACGTTCGCTCCCTTTGAGTTGATCCATTGTGATCTTTGTACTAGCCCCGTTGTGAGCTTTTCTGGTTTCAAATACTATTTGATTGTGCTTGATGATTACACACACTTTTCATGGTCTTTCCCCCTTCGCAACAAATCAGACACATCCGACACTCTCCAACGCTTTTTCTCGTTTGTACGCACTCAATACAACGTCATCATCAAAGCCCTACAATGTGACAACGGCGGTGAGTTCATCAACTCCTCCTTACGTGCTTTCTTCTCCATGAATGGTATTGCCTACTGTTTTTCGTGCCCTCACACGTCTCCTCAAAATGGCAAAGCTGAGCATCTCCTTCGCACCACCAATGACATCGTACGCACTCTCTTACTCCAAGCCACTCTCCCACCACCCTTTTGGGTCGAAGCCTTACACACGGCCACGTATCTCCTCAATCGACGTCCTTCCCGTGCCATCCACGGCCAAACACCTTACTACATGCGCCACGGTGTTCATTCCACCTACGACCACTTACGAGTTTTTGGGTGTCTTTGTTACCCCAACCTCTATGCCACATCCCCTCACAAACTTTCACCATGCTCTACCCGCTGCATTTTTCTTGGCTACCCACTCGAGCATAAGGGCTACAGGTGCTACGACCTTACACAGCGTCGCGTCATTGTCTCTCGCCACGTCACCTTTGATGAGACAATTTTTCCCTACGCACCACCCTCTCCATCGCCTCCCACACCACCTGCCACAGAAAATCCCACCCGGCCGCTACAGCCAGCCACAGTAGATCCCCCATCTACCTCGTACCAGGACCCACCAGATCCTCCCGATGGGAAGCCCCCATGCACGACCAATCCGGATCGCCAACCCCCCAGCCCGCGTCGCCCTCGTCCACGCGTCACCCACCCCCTAGCTCTTCCCGGTCCCACGCACCCACCTCCCCACTACCTCCGTCCCCACGCGCTGCCTCGGATTCATCGCCGCCCGTACCCACCGCGCATGTTTCCTCGGATCGTGCCCCAGATTCGCCTGCCACTCGATCTTCCTCGGATCCTGCGCCCTCTGCTCCTGTACCCGACCCCACGCCATCATCCTCTCATTCCGCGCCATCCACTCCTATCCAGCCACGTCTCCCGGCTCGTGCAAAGCCCATAACCCCCCCCCACAACTCACATAAAATGCAAACTCGCGCCAAGTCCGGTTTTTGCCAAGCGAAACGCCTCTTCCTCGCCAACACCACTCCCTCTACTATCTCACCCATCCCCCAACATACTGTTCCGCACTTAAAGATCCTAATTGCAGCCATGCAAAGCTTGATGAATATGATGCTTTAATCAAGAATTCCACTTGGTCTTTGGTTCCAAAGCCTGCAGGTGTCAACGTGGTGACTGGCAAGTGGATTTTTCGCCACAAGTTCAACAATGATGGCTCACTGGCACGGTACAAGGCACGTTGGGTGGTACGTGGATTCACTCAAAAGGAGGGTGTTGATTATGACGAGACATTCAGTCCGGTCGTCAAGCCGGCCACCATTCGAGTTGTGCTCAGCATTGCCACTTCCAGCTCGTGGCCAATCCATCAACTCGACGTGAAGAATGCTTTCCTACACGGTGATCTCAAGGAGACGGTGTATTGTGCTCAATCGGCCGGGTTCATGGACTCCTCGCGGCTAGACCATGTGTGCCTTCTTCACAAGTCTCTCTATGGCTTGAAGCAAGCCCCCCGTACATGTTTCAACCGTTTTTGGTCCTTTCTCTTGTCACTTGGTTTATTGGCCTCCAAAAGTGACTCCTCCCTCTTCATTCTACACCATGGTGCCTCTATCGCCTACCTCCTCGTGTATGTTGATGATATAATCCTCACTGCTAGCACACCACGCACCCTCCACCATATCATCTCCTCCCTCAAACACGAATTCGCCATGACTAATCTCGGTGAGCTTCATCACTTCCTAGGCATCAACGTGACACCCACCACCACCGGCTTGTTCTTGTGTCAATAACAATATGCTCTCGAAATTCTTGATCGTGCCAAGATGCTCAATTGCAAACCCGTCTCCACTCCCATTGACACACAATCCAAACTATCCGCTCATGATGGTCACCTTCTTGACAATCCCACCCTCTACCGCAGCCTTGCCGGCGCCCTCCAATACCTAACTCTCACTCGACCTGCCCTCTCTTATGCGGTTCAACAGGTCTGTCTCTTCATGCATGCGCCACGTGACACTCACATGCAACTCATCAAACGCATCCTTCGGTATCTTCGTGGCACCACCCACAATGGCTTGCAGCTCTACAAGTCCCCCTCACGTGATCTTGTGGCTTACACCGATGCCAATTGGGCCGGATGTCAGGACACCCACAAGTCCACCTCTGGGTTTTGCATTTTTCTCGGGCACAACTTGCTATCATGGTCCTCCAAACGGCAAGCCACCGTGTCACGGTCCAGCGCTGAGGCTGAATACCGTGGTGTTGCCAACTATGTTGCCGAGTCTTGTTGGTTGCGCCAACTCTTGCATGAACTCCGTCATTCACCCACTCAGGCCACTATCGTATATTGTGACAACATCTCTGCCGCATATATTGCCTCTAATCCCATCCAACATCAACGGACTAAGCATATTGAGATCGATCTTCATTTCGTCCGTGACCTGGTGGCTCTTGATGAAGCTCGCGTCTTGCATGTTCCCTCCAGCTCGCAATTTGCAGATTTGTTCACAAATGGACTGCCATCACAGGTTTTTGACGAGTTCCGCAGTAGCCTCAACGTCCATCCACATGGAGTTCCGGCTGAGGGGGGGGTGTTAACATGTAGACTACCTGTTTATGTACCTGTACTTGTATTCCTAGATAATAGGATCATGGATCACGCCTTGGCCTGCGTGCCACTTCCATCGGGCTGTTTGTTGTAACTCCATCTTGTATATCTTGTGGTGTGTGGGTGAATGCAATACACAGAGAGCAGTTCTACCGTCCAGCTTCAGAGGCCGGCAGAGAGAAAAGGGGATTGAGGGAGGGGAAGGCTCACGCACGTGGCTCCAGGTGGGGAATTCGAGGGCGAGCGGGTCGGTGGAGAAGAGGCCGCCGAAGTCGTCGCTGCCGGTCGCGGCGACGCCGAAGTGGTTCTTTAGGGCGGAGAGGTTGGGAATTCGAGGGCGAGCTGGTCGTCGATGTCGGCGGAGAAGAGGCCGCCGAAGTCTTCGCTGCCGGCCGCGGCAGTGCAGAAGTGGATCTCGACGGCGGAGACCGGTGAGGTTGGGAATCATCACGTCGATGGCGGAGACCGGAGAGGCTGGGAATCATCGCGTCGATGGCGTGGACGTGTAGCGGCAGAGGCGGCGATCAATTCAGGATTTTTTTTCTTTTCCTCCTCTCGTCGGTCAGGCCTTGTCTCGCACGAGAGGCCCTGCTTATGGAGGGATTGGGCCGGGCTGTGCGCGATACCGTCTCGGACCAAACCTCGCCAAACGGGCCAATTATTCGTGTCGGCACGATAGCCCGCGTGCCTGGCACGTCATGGGCCAGCACGGTACGAGGTTACGCGGGCCGGGCCTGGCACGTGGCCCGGCTAGGGCCGTGCCTGGGCTGCTATTATGCCTGGCACGCGTGCCAGCCCGGCACGGCACGCACAAGAGTGTCACAGCGAGCGGGACGTGCTACTTAAATGTGCAAGTTTGTCTCAAAAAAGGAAAAAACTTAAATGTGCAAGTATGCTACGGCCTACTACTATGCTGTTACGTACTACTTTTAAATAAGAAAATCATGCTGGTGAAATGGTGTGTCACAGAGAGGCATGCATGCAGGCAGCACTGCTACATCGATGTGCCTCGTGGGCACGTTCTGGCTGCGGCGCTGCGCGCCTGCGCACGGACAGACGCGGCTTTTTTTGAAAAAATCGGGCCATCTCGTGCCAAACGTGCCTACGGGCCAGCACGTGTAGCCATGGGGTGTGCCTGGGAGGAGAGCACGCATGTCGGCCCAGCACGACCCAAGTAGTTAGTCAAATGGGCCGGCACGGCAAGGCCCAGCCTGGCCTGGGTTAAACGGGCCTGGTCAGGCACGCTAATTACTTTGCTGTGTCGGGTCGGCCCATTTGGCCAGGTATATCTCGGACGGGACCTCCTACTTGACGGTTATGCTGCCCTAGTAACACTTAGGATTAAGAACATGGGCCAGCAGAGGTGATGGTGGGAAAAGCGTGAGGTGGGCTGCTCACGCGGATCTAGATGGGCCGCGGCCCAGAAGCGGGAGGTGGTGGTGGTTCGCTTCCAACGGAGCATTAAAAAAGTCGAAATTTTTAGAGATTGCTATTAAGCGTGACGTTGTCTCAAATAAAATAGTAAGCGTGATGTGAAACATAGAATTATCCTCGGGAGGCCAATCGAGTCACACATGAGATTGCCAAGCATAGCTATGAGAATAGTTATTTACGAGATCAATCGAAGATTTCTCGAGCTGGCACTTCGATAAGCATAGAGTTTTCTTAGTGAAATCAGATAAGTACGAACGTTGCTTATGATGGGCTTCTTGTCGAGCAGCACTGTCTCATAGAAATCTTGTTGTTCATGGGTATGGGAAAGATAGTCACAAGTTGTCCTCCTCCTCACTGAGTATGGATCCGCTTTCCTCCATTCTCTCAGACCTTTGTCCTTCCTGAGCTTCATGTTTTCTACAACTGGATGAGCATCATCATGATATGGAATCTTTTCAATTTTCTGAGCACTAGTGGCTCATCATCCTCTTGAGCTTATGGCAATAGGGCCTTGTTCTTTTCAGCAGCTAGGATGTTCCTAATTGGTCTCTTAGGTGTTGGAACTGGAGCTTTGGGCTTAGACTTGGAGGGAGCAACAGACTTCATAGCATCATACATCAATTTCTGAGTCTTTGCAGGAGGTGCAACTGGTTCTTCTTCCTCGTCTTCTGCATCTTCATCTCTTCTCATGGAAGGTTTTCCAAGAACGGTGGCAGTGGTGTTCCTAGCTCCCTTCTTCTTCTTTCGGATAGCAGCCTCATCATCATCTGATTGTTCAAGAGTAAATGTCATTTTCTCTTGTGGAGCTGTAGATTTCCTAGGCTTAGATTTGGAGCTTTCTTGGTAGTAGCTTTCTTCTTGAGACATGGCTTGGTGGTGACTGCAGAGCCATACTCTTTTGTGAGAACTACTTTCTCCTTGGAGGTTACTTCCTCATCTGCAACAAAGTCCTCATCATCACTCTCTAAGGTTCTCTTCTTCCTTGTTTTAGTGGCAGCCTTTGGTAGATTCCTTGGTGTGCTCCTGCTGCCCTCATCATAACTACCACTAGGGCTTGTGCCCTCACTCAGACTTGCTTCTTGATCTGACCTATTCTGGTTGTCACTGGTATCTGACATCTTGCGACCGTGTCAACATATGGGTGTGGATAGAGTAGATGAGTATCACAAAAAGCAGATGTTTTTTCAAAAATTCGAATCCAAACTTTAGTTTTAGTTTTGTACAGAAGGCATTTCGGAGCTACCGATATGATCATCTCGGTGACACCAAAGCACCCACAGAGCCTAAACACACAAGATCGGTCAGACCGAGTTATGGTTCGGTGGCTCCGAGATATAAGGGTTTCACTGAGAATTTACTGTCGGTCTCACCGAGTAGTACATTTCGGTGGCACCGAGTTGTACTTAGTGCAATGACTAGAGCCAATTGGTGGGACCAGAAGTTTCATTTCGGTCAGTCCGAGATGAGTTCCACGGAAACCTAACCCTAATTTTTTTCTTTGAATCTATTCTAAAGGAACTTTTCGGTGGATAGAAGAATCTCAAACGTGCCAAGATACATGGCATTATCCTTGTGCATTGAATCAGAAGGGGATAGCACGAGGAGATCAAACTGTACCCTAACTTGGTGACGATTCTCTACGGCGGCAACAGCGGTGTTGATTCCCGTTGATGGCGACGGCGACCGGCGACGGAGATGCACAGGCAAAGACGACGATGATCCGAAGACCAAGGGGGGCAGCAATGGGGCGCGGGCTCGTGATGTTTGAAGGATTTTTCAACCGTACGGATCCGCTAAGTATATATACCCATGTGTTGTCGGTGGCGCCGAGATGCAAAATTGCGTGTAGTTGTTGCAACTCGGTGGGACCGAGTCATTCTAATCAGTAGCACTGAGATTAAAATCCTAGATCAGGCTATTGCTTTCGATGTGACCGAGTTTGAGTGAGTTGGTCTGCCCGAAATGTAATAGAAGGTTTTGGAATGCAGCCCTTGATGGATCGGTGGCTCCGAGTGCTTCTTGCCCGGAGGGTCAGAAAAAGACTTGTTCAATTTTTGTGATATAGCATGAATAGAGTTTGAGACAAGAAAAGCATAGATAGCTAGAGAAGGTTCTTAGGCATTCTTGTCCATTCATTTGGTTAATATAAACCAGACAAACAAAACAACAAATGGATGTCCTCGAATGGAGAAATTATGCAACCAACATGCTCACACAATAAGATAGCAAATGAAACATGTGTTAAAGCATGCACAAACAATTCTAGCATCTATCAAGCAATTGGGTATGACTAGGTCATCTATATATTAGTATATTGACTTAGGAGTCAAATGAGAACATTTGATCATAGGTCATAATCATATTTAAGCACAAGTGGGGTTACCACTTTTACATAAAGCATTGATGTGTTCACACCATTAGAGTTAGTTTAGCTCAATCTTCAGAGTAAAGCTCCCCCTAGATGTGATATCCCCCCTAAGAGGGATGAACTAACCTTGGGTTTTGTCGATGATGACTTCATGTAGATAGCGAAGATGTGGATGCTCAATGTTGATGTAGATCATTTGGAGCTATCCATTGGAGTGTTGCACTTTCAATTCCTACATGGATTAGTCCCACAAGGAACATACAAGGATGTACATAGACATACACTACAAAAAAATACACTTCCGTGATGATGCCTGTTTGTCACAGTAGGTCGCGTTTTTTGTCATGCATGTACATCCATGACGATTTTATGACAGAATCAAGATAGTCATACCTGTGTTGTCATAGAAGTGTTCCATGACATTACCAAAATTATCATCACGGAAGTGTCCACTTCCATGACGATAAATTGCGCGTCACAGAAGTGCTTTCGTCAAGGGTGACCGACACGTGGCATCCGCCGTAACGAAACGCCGTTAAGCTATTGAGTCGGGTTTTGGATCCGATAACCCGTTAACAGCCCCGACCAATGAGGATTTTCCACGTGTAAAATCATCATTGGCAGGAGGAAAAACGTGTCCACTCACCGTTGGGACAGATGTCATCCGCTCATTGGACCGAAGGCGCCTATGATATGGTGACACGTGGCACGACCCAACAAAGGTCCATTCCTGTGAAAAGGCCGGCCCGTTTGACTTGGTCAAAAGGTGGCGGGCCGGCCCACGGAAAGCCTGTTAACGGCCTGTTTGCATATAGCCCATTTACAGCCCGCTAACCCAGGGCCCGTTACGCCCTATCCGAATTAGGCCCGGTAGCGTCATCTAGGCCGTCCAATATGATTCCAGCCTGTTTTAACTTCCGGCCCATGTGTGGCCCATGACTTCTTTCGGCCCATATGAGGACCTTTGTAACTCTTGGCCCGTAATGAACAGTGTATCACTTTATACCCATTAACGGCCCGTTATTCCATTGGGCCGTTTCCATCCCAAGTTATCTTTCGGCCTTCACAGGGCCCATTGATTCTTGGGCTCATTTGCAGCATTCGGTTACATACGGCCCGTTACTGTCATTTTCTGCTTGTGGGCCAAATTCAGCCCGTCGTTACAGTCGGCCCGTTTGCAGACCGTTAATACGTTGGGCCGTTTTCATGTCAAAAAAACCCGTTTGGGCTGTTTTCATGGAGTTATCAAATATGGCCTATTAATGGCCCGTTATGGTCCATGAATAGTACGGCCCATGATTTGTGAAATGATGATACGCCCCATAGAAGGCCCATGGATCCTACGGCTCGTTTGAGGCCCATGGATATTACGGCCCGTAGAAGGCCCATGGATCGTACAGCCCGTAGAAGGCCCATGGACCCTACGGCCCTTAGAAGGCCCATGGACCCTAAGGCCCGTATAGAAGGCCGATGGATCCTACGGCCCGTATAGAAAGCCAATGGATCCTACGGCCGGACGAAGGCCCATGGATCATATGTCCTGCAGGAGCCCCATGGTTACAATAGCCCGTGTGTTGCCATGATTATTTTCGCCAAGTTGCCAAAAATAGGCTATTGTGGCCACTAGAAAAACACAGAAAAAGAACTATAGTGACTACAAGCAAACAACTAAACAAGACAATAAGGAAATAAATAAGCAAGCAATTAACGCTAGCCTATTACCGCTATTACAGATATTACATCCACCAGGTATCAAAGTTCGCCATGAGTGCAAATATAGGGAACAAAGCAGCACATTACATACACTCGTCATCAAAACTCGCCACCAGTGCAAATAAACGCTGTAGCAAAACTAGAGCATAACTGAAACAAGTTCAGAAGAGCTCAAGAAACATTATCCTGGGTATCCACCATGCTGGCAACAAGCTCAGCAAGCTGATTAGCTTTGTCCTCTTTGGCGCTAAAATCCTCCAACGCTTGCTGTTGCACCAGAAAGTATGCATCTAAATGCTCCAGGGACTTCCGCAGTCCTTCCGCTTCTTGTCGCAGCACAGCTGATCGATGTCTTTCAGCTTGTAGTTGAGACTCAAGAAACCAAAATGATTCAGACAGTGAGTTTGAATAGCTTGTGCAAGCGGTAGTGGCCAGTAACTCGAATACTAAACCAAGACAGGACTTTGGGGTTGCCTCGCTGTCTTCAAGATAGTCTTCCTTAGCTGTTTTATCAGCTTTGTTGGAGACCAACAAGGATGTGTCACTATCCTGAACCTTATCTGCATTACTCCTTTACCATTGCTTAATAAGGCACTCTTCCCCAATATTCTGTCAGCATTCTAAAAGAAGAAACAAGCAGACACATAACAAGTTTAGCATTTACTAGTATATGAAACTCATTTCGGTGAACTAGTTCATTAGTAAGGTGGACAGGATTAAACTACCAAGTCTTCTATTGCCAAGTACTAGTAAATAATAAATGCATCAAACAAACATATATCTATGTCCTATGGTCACTTCATTGTCTTGCCAAATCAAAATAGAGACACGGTTCAAATCATATCAGTTCAAGACAAAGCAGCAGTGAAAGAATACAAAGCGTGGGAAACAACAAGCACAACAAGATTTCAGATGGGTACCACGGGTCTACATGTACAACAACACTATTGGCTCTGTTGTGATGCTAATAATGTGCATGATATGAAAGTCAACTGTATACACAATTGAAATTGAAATCAACAGAGCTATTGATAAGAGCAAACCTGTTAAAGAAACATGCATGAACATACCTGCTATGCCATTGGAGTTTTGATTGGATCCTTCAATTTAAGAATAAGTTTGTATGAGTAAATACAATGATACAAGAGCAAAGCAATCATAGTTAAAAAAGGCGCGCCTAGGCTCTAGGCGTTGGCAAAACGCATTGCGCATAACTATGCTTAATTGTGCATAACTGCGCATAAGCATGCGCTTTGGTCAGTAAAGCGCAAGGCGATGGCAAAACGCACAATTAACGCCTAGCACTTTTTTGAACTATGATAGCAATGGAATCTTAAATTAGAACAGTTGTTCTTCAGGTTTAGGCACTTGTTTTACATGAACATAGTACAGTAAGACGCAAGAATATAATACTTAAAAATAGAAAATGAGGTCATAGACCTTACCACATTCTTGGTTCGGGACCAGTACAGAACAAGGCGTTCCCAGTCATCATCCAGTAAATGTGTCTCAGGAGAACGTAAGGGAATTTGATGAGTTTCTTTGCCGGTGAAGTACGTTTTCTTCAGGTAATTCCGATACTGCCACCAAGCATTCTTGAAGATAGCAGAGGTATTAGCATAGGTTACCTCATCCTGAGTTTCCAAATCGGTCCTTCTCTATAGAGAAAAATGGGAAAAATTGCTGTATTATAACCATCTTGGAGGTAGGATGTATGGGACGAAGCAAAGTAATTGCCATGGATAACATTACTTACACATAACTCCTGGACAAACACCTGCAACTGGAATTTTCCTTCATCTTCAGTATAATATTTCCAAGATGGGAAGATACATACATACGATTTAACAACATCAAATGCGATAGATGCTAAACTACGACTAGCTGGTTGTGCTTCCTCCACAGGAATAGGCGTACTAACTGGTGGAGTTGGGGTTCGCCGTGATAGTACTGGCCCTTTGGGCACTGGAGCTGCCTTACTAACTGCTCTTGTTTGCGAGCTCTGTGGTGGAGATGGTGTTGTGTCAACAGGAACTGGGTTACTATCGGCTGGGGTTGGGGTTAGATTGGGTGAAGCTGGTTCTCTGTCCATCGTAGTAGGGGTACAATCTGCGAGAGTTTGGGTTATGTGTGGTAGGGCTGGTTCTTGTGCATATACAACCGGGGTTCTATCTCCACCAAGAGGTAGCACTGTTTTATTTGAAGTCCGTGTTTTTAGTTCGCTAGATACTGGCATCACCCGCTCCAATTCAAATGGCTGATAAACAGGAAACATCACTACTAGGGAAAAATTTATACACAGAACTTTAGCAGTAGCGTGTGTCAAAGAAGCACGCTGGTGCTAAATAGCAGCAGCGAGCCTGCTGAAACCGCGCTGCAGATTGTTTCGTAGCAGTAGCGCGTCTCTCGGAAAACATGTTATTACTAAAATTCTCACGGCTTAGCCGATATGGTACACATAGTACTAGCGATCTACATGGAACCGCGCTACTGCTACTTTCTTTGTAGCAACGCGTTTTGCTCTCAACTCGTTACTACTAAATGATATAAAATTAAATGAAAAGCAAATAGAAAGGTAATTGAGAATGAAAGAAATCGAAGAAGGTGAAAGGAAAAAAAAATGTGAAGAAAAATAAGTGGAAGAGGGAAAAAGGAGAAAGTTGTAGCAGTAGCGCGTATCGCAGAACGCGTTGTAGCTAATGTAGCAGCAGCGTGTTTCTGGGAACGCGCTACTGCTACTTCTGACTTAACCACCGCGTTCGTCCTTCCCCATGGCCACTTCCCCCAAATCTCACTACTCCGCTCTCGCCGCCGCCGTCGCCCGTCGGTCGCTGCGCGCTCTTCGCACACCCTCTACGCCGCCCCCGCCCCCGGATTCAACGCCGCCCCCGCCCCCGACCTCAACGCCGCACCGGACGCCGCCCCGGACGCCGCCCCCGACCTCAACGCCGCCCCGGACGCCGCCCCAAGCCCGACCTCGACAC
>NC_057807.1:100992377-101071974 GCF_018294505.1 Triticum aestivum | reverse complement strand
CCCTCTCTCGCCACAGGCACCCGATCGAGGTGAGCACGCCTGCTCCTCCCCCTCCCCTACCTCTGCCTAGATAGAGTTCTTCAAATTTTAGTTGCGTCAAATAGTTAGGGTTCATCTATGGGTGGAAATGAATTGGATACAGATGCGGCTTGGATTTTTTCTTAGGTGACGTTTTCTTAGATGATGAATAAACACTAGTGTAATGCATAATAAAACGAGTAAAATTTGACCTTCTTCTATTTAGTTAGTAAGAACTAGGTACTAATTAGGTGATTTTTTAGTTAAAGCAATTTTCCCCGCCTCGATGTGGACGATGCCTATCCCGCATCCTCGTCATCGAGTCGGCGGAGGACGACACCTGCTTGACCAGATCGGCCATGTTCAGGATTGGGCTCCGCCGGGGTGGTACTGGGAGGCGCTACCTACCGGGGGGCGCAGGTTGGTGAGGAGCCAGCCTGTCGTTGACCCGAACCTTCTTTGGTGGCAGTCGCGTGGGCCAGTGATGATCCAGAGGCTCGAGGACTCCGCGGAGGTGGTGCGTCACCGTGTCAGTGAGGAGGACGCGCACGTCCGTCGCTACTTGTTTGCGTTGGAGCACAGGCCATTCTCCAATACCTGGCAGGTTCTCCGGGGATCTCACTGGAGCTATGATCCCGTGATGGTGCCTTCTCTGTGGGTGTCCACCGCCCGCGCCGATACCCGTCGTGTGCTAGAGTTTTAGTTGTATTAGTGATGTTATATGTATGACACTATTCGTGATGTATTAGTGATAATATTCGACGATGTACTGACGCATGAGATGATCTACTTTTGCTTATTGAATGCATGCTAATTTGAGTCCTATAAGATATTTTGAAATGTATATCTTGTGTTGCTCAATATCCAAGTGGCCGGTCATGTTGGCAGGTTACACCTTCGAGTGGCCTATGTTTTGCCGGAGTGTTGATTCATTTCCGTTCCGGCAAATTTCAGGCGCTCGATATGTCCTATTTTAGCAAAGGTCATGCCGGATTTTTCCGTGAATTTTGGCATGACTTGTGCTAGAATATGTAGGAAATATCGAGTGCCCCGGATTTGTGTGTTGAGTATCTTGGTAGTTGTCTTCGATCGATTTTCAATTAATGTTTTAACTATGAACATAGGAAATGTCTGACGACGAGAAGGATTTCGGTATTTGCAAATACTGCGAAGACGAGCGCGGCCTGTGCGACGGAATCTTCCTAGATGATGATAGGCGCTTCAGCATCAAGCTGGACGAGAACTTCAAAGTGGATACAGTAAGTCACAACGACAAGTCTTTTTTCGTAATTAAGCATGACATCTGCTTCATTTGCTTCAACTTATATTTTTTTTACTATTCTACTAGCGTATCCCCTGCCATGCAAGAGTTTTTGTATTGGATAAGATAGGTTTCAGTCATAGTATGGAGAAAAAGAAAGTTTACTTGAAGACCGAGCATGGTTATATTTTCCATGCGAAGTTATACAATTCAGACGACTACACCTATTTTGGATGCAAAACATGGCGAGCACTATGCAAGACTTATGCATTTGAGCCTGATGTGGTTATCACCTTTGATATTCGTCCGGAAGATGATATTGAAGGTAATACCGACATCTGGGTCAACGTGCAAATGCCTCCAGTTATAACATTATGTAAGTTTCTCAACCATATTTATGTCTTTGATATTGTTTATTCAAAAATAGTTGACAACTAATTTGTATTGTCAGCTTATTTCCGTGCAAGCAAACATGTCCAGCGCTTGGTAGACAGGACCGTATACTGTCCTGGGGCTGAACTCAACTGCGAGGAGCTCAGTCATTATGTTTCATGGCTTGAGGATCTTGATACTGTCAAGACAAATTTTCTTCCTGCATTTAGAAATGTTAGTACTAAAAATGTGCGACCAATAGTGTTCGTAATGAACTACGTTCACATCCATTTAGGAAGGATGGTAAGATTTTTACTTTTTGTCCTCATTGCATCTTTTCCATACATTATTTTTGAAGCTAAACTTCATTGCTAAGTATGTGACCATACGATGTTCTTCAATAGGGACTCCCGATGAATGTTGTGCCTTATGGGATTGAGACTAAAGGTATCATGAGTATTATCAACTTACGGCCAAGATATCCTACAGCTTACTTTAGTGCATTCAAGATTAGCGACGGATGCTTAATAGTGCAAGACTGGACCAAATATGTGTTGGGGGAGCGCAGTGAAGTACTAGGGAGCAGCAAACAGAGGTGCCTTCCACGATTAGGAGACAGGTTCATCTGCATGCTCCAATTTGATCAAGGAGGAGAGCTACACATGTTTTATGTTCTTTTACCTAAGAGAGAGTAGCAGGAGTGAGTAGCTGGCTAGAAATGAGTTTCAGGATGATGATGTGCTACACTATTAGTATGATGATAAAATAGCTAGTGTTGGTGGTAATGAGTATGATGATTATTATTAGCTAGTGTTAGTGGTGATTAAATAAATACTGTTGGTGGTAATGACAATGATGATGATTAAATATCTTGTGCTGGCGGATTAGATTCAAGTGGAGGCAACATGTGGTGCACATCGAAAGTACTACTAGTCCAAACTAGATCAAGTTTGGATTAGTAGTATACTTTTGACATGCACCACATATTGCCTCCACTTGAACCTAATCCACCTTCATTTAATAGACTGTTATGGATATAATGATGTAAACCTCATAACAGCTGGTATTGTACCAATATTTGTATGATGGCGCATAAATACACTAAAAATAAAAAAAATAAAAAAAATACTAGTAGCGATGGAAATAAAACACGCTGCAAGTAGATACCTTAGCAGTAGCGCGGTCGTGAACAAGCGCTGCAGCTATTTGTCCTAGCAGTAGCGCGTGATGGCACGCGTTACTGCTAAGCAATAGCTGTAGCGCCTTATTAGTAGCGCGGCCACCCGCGCTACTAGTGGGCACAAAACACGCGCTACTGCTAGGGTTTTCCTAGTGGCCACACGCGCTACTACCTAGTTGAATGTACATACATTGTATGAGAGACAGATGAAATAGATAGTGTGGAAAAAAGAGGGCATGAAATAGTTGACATGTATATTGTTTCACTAAAATGGATAGCATGACATAATTTCACATATATGATGTCTATCTAAATTGGATAGCATAGCTTAACATAATTCAAAGATATGATGAATAACTAAACAGGATCGCATGACATAATTCACCTACATGTTATCTAAGTAATCAGGATCGCATCATTTAATTCACATATGTGATTTATATGCTAAACAGAGGGCATTCGATATGATGTCTGAACTAAGAACATGGTGTTGAATATTGTGTATATGATGTCTAAACTAAGCAATGCAAGACACCATTTGCATGATATGAGCAGTATAACCGTGCCAAGTTTGAGCATACACCTCAGTGGGGGAATAGGACTGGTCATCTGTCTCTGAATCCATCTCTAAGGAGCTATCGGGACCCAACAAGAGATCTGCTTCAACAAGTAGCACTGTCTGCTCCGAAAGCCTTATTTTCACTCCAGATTTTTCCATCTCCCACCCAAATGGCTGATTCACAGGAAGAGTAGTTTAATGTACAAACATTGTCGACAAATGGAAATGTAATGAAGAAAAGGATGGGCAAGATATCATTCAAATATATGATGCCTGGTTAAACAGGATGGCATTGCACATTTCACATATATTATGGCTGGCTAAAAGACATGAGACTGCATAATTCCCATATATGATATAGAAACTAAACAGGTGGCATTACAGAACATGTCTAAACTAAGCAGATGACATATATGATGTCAAAAGTAGGCACTGTAAGGCAACATATGCATGATATGACTAACATCATCATGCCAAGGTAGAGCACACACCTTGGGGGGGGGGTAAATAGGAGTGGTCAGCGGCGTCTAAATCCGCCTCAGAACAGATATCTTCCTCTGGATTACAATCTGGAGAGGGGTGGGGAGGGTTTGCCATTGAACCCACCATGGAGCGATGTCTGCATGACATTGTATTGCCGCGCAAAACTCTTCTCTTTTTCATTACATGTTCAGCATGACTGTGTACAATATCTGACATGCATACGAAAAAAATATGGTGAGATTATGTAAGGAGAGCATGCAGGAATTTAGAGTGATGGTAACAACCAGTGGATCAACGTTTTTCCGTTGAACCAAAATAGCCCTAATGGGTCGACGTGAATGTATAGTAATAAGTGATGCAACAAGTGTACAACCTCTTTGCCGTAGCTATGTCGACCTCAGCATCATTGGGTTGGTCGCTGAAGCAGTTGAGGCAGAGGTGGCTGTCGGAGGTGTGGAGGAAGATCTGAGGAATCTGTAGACGGTGTCCTGGGCACTGCTCTATTGTGATGGGTCGTTCTGTCGTTGGAGCAGCTCCGGTGAGCCGTAAGACGTCAAGGCTGAAGCAACACAAGACAGACATCGTCAATCTCAAGTGGGATTCTAATAGCATCTCCAATAGATGATGTAAAATGGATGTAAAATTAACATTACGAAAAACCACCTGACTACAATAGATGAGGTAAAAACTGTTGACTCTGAACTTAACTGTCGAAACTGAAATTTACAGTGGAATCTGAATGCTACTGTCGAAACTGAACGCAATGGTAGAAGAGAGGAACTTGACATGTAGTTTAGGGAGGGCCTGTAGTTCATCTTCAACCTGCACCCCCCTGAGCCGCCAGCCACCACCGGCCGAATCGTCAGCCCCAGCGCCGCCTCGCCGCCCCGAAACAACTCGCCACCGCCGCCCCGGCCAGCCCTCTAGGCCACCTGCCCCCACCCTGAACCCTAAGAAAGATAGTGGGGTACCTCTCCGGCGAGCCCCCGTCCCCGCTGCGGGTGGTTCTTCCTTAACTCCGGCGAGCCCCCCAACCCTTGAAAATCGACTGATCCAAAAGTCGATTCAGTCGACAGAAGTGTGGCTTAATCGGAGCAGAGCAGCAGCACGAGCGAGGGGGAGAGCAGTAGCAGCTGGGCGAGCGAGCGATCGAGCGAGAGCCGGAGCAGCAGCAGCAGCGCGAGCAAGCGAGCGAGAGCCGGAGCAGCAGCAACAGATCCGGCTGGTATGGCCGCCGCCGCCGAAGGGGCCTCGCACTGGGGGAGAGCCGCCGTGGAGATGTCGCCCGCGGCGCCGTCTTCAAGGTAGCCGCTCCATGGGGGTGCAGGATGGAGCACCGTCGGCGCCGGGAGGTCGAGTTAAGGAGAAGGTGCGATGCGATGAGTGTACAACCTCTTTGGTGGCGCTGAGTAGGCCTCGGCTTCATCCGAGGAGTCGATGAGGATGATGCGGTTCCGGTGGAGCAGGTTAAGGCGGCGCTGTGGGGATGGAGCAGCCACGATAGACGAGGCGATCGTCGGAGAAGCTCCTTTGAGGTGGAGGATGGGGCGGCTGGACCGGCGGGACGGCAAGATGGACGACGGATCCTCATCCGGGGAGGTGGACAAGGGACGTCGAGCTGTTGCGGTGGACGACGTCGTCGGGGAAGAGGCTCCGGCTGGGCTGCGGTGACATGGCAGATAGAGGATAGTGGGGTTTCACGGCTGGAGCGGAGAGGTTATGGCGGCCTGGGATTTCGAATGGCGAAAACGGGGCAATGGGAGGGGGTGATGCATGACGTAGGGACGTGCTTGTCCAAAATGTAGGGTGTGTTACAAAAGTACCCCCCACCAATTTGAACTAGCGGCCCTTTCGGCTCAGGGTTAGAAGGGGGATTTCGCCTGTCGGGATTTGGGAGCTGGAGGGAGTTTTCGCGCGCGTTGTAATTTTGGGATAGCAAGGAGCGGGTTGTGAAGGCGCCAGTTTTGGGAGCACGATATCTGAATTTTCGGGATATAACAAGACGCGGGTTGAAATTTAGGGACAAGCCTAATGTGTAGTAATATTGTACTTGTACGTACCAAATCAATTCGCACTTTCCTCAACCAAAAAGAAAACAAAAAAAATAAAACTATTCACACCACACAAAGAGAGTCTTGCCCCATTTTACTATACAAATGCTATTCAAAGCTACTACCTCCTTCCATCTATATAGGGCCTAATGCGTTTTTCGATGCTAACTTTGACCAAATATTAGAGCAATGACATATGACATGCAACTTACACAAAGCACACCGTTAAATTGGTCTATGAAAGGTTCTTTCAATGATATAATTTTCAAATTGTGCATGTCATGCACTATTAATCTTGTTAATAGTCAAAGGCGGTCTTAAAAAACTCATTACGCCCTATATAGATGGAAGGAGGGAGTATGAATCCATGTTATGTCCGATTAAATTTTTTCGATTGCTGTATAATGCATGTAACCTACTCATACCAACATTTTAGTGCATTCCAAATGTCTATACTACCGCTGCAATTCGAACTAAATTTTAATTTGTTTCTCTATTTCAATAAGAATCTACAATCATGATTGTTGCCAACTTCAACCATCATAGTTTCCTTGCTATCCGCCAGATATAAATCGGACGACCTACAATGCAGGATGGCAGGCACACCATCATCAACAACTCCATTTTTTATAAGAGTAGAGATAAAATATATTAAATGTAGTATAACATGTTAATAACCACACCATGTGTATCACCGTTATATATATTCACACATGCGTCGGTTTAAAACACTATGATAAATTCTTCAAATATCTGAATTCGCTTTTTATAATGAAGTATATATAATCTCTATTCGTCCTTTACACCCACACAACCCTCTTATCTTTGTAGCTAGCACTAACTTTCTCTTGTGCATGCACACGCCCGCATCCCTCTCACCCTCCCTTAGCATTCTCTAGCTCCAACGCGCAAATTCATCTTTTTACTTTAGGTCGTTCACCCATGGTGTGTGTAGGCCCCCAGCTCCTTCTTTATGGTACACACCGATTGATATGCCTCTCTAGCCAGGTGTTCCTAGCACAAACACAAGCTTCCCTTCTTCTCTTGTCGCCGTCCATGCCTCACTCCCACCACTCTTTTCATCGTTCTCGTACTCGCACACTCCTCCCCCTCGATATAGTATGCCTCTCGTACCACCTCCTACATGCATCCCTCTCTCTCTATCCTTCTCCTCATGCATCATTTGCTTCTAACACACACAAATATGTATACCGATCGATCTCCCAACATATACCTAGATCGACTTTAACTACCCCCCCATCGATCGACGTACCTCACAAGTTATGTCTCTCCTTTCTCTAACAATGGGCAATTTATCTTCCTATGTAGTTGCGTCTGCCTACCACAACCACATCATCCCCCCTCATCATTCGTGCATGCCTCCTGACCCGTCTCACACACGCACGTGCACAGACAATAAGCAGCCATCTCCTCTCTTATTGATATTGCGGGCGTGCCCTCCGTTTTTCTAGCAAGCCTATCCCACCATTTGTTAGAAGCAACTCCACTACCACCCCCTCCAACACTCTAGCTCTATCTCTCTCCCAACCTTATTCCTCTCCTGTACATATGCATGGATGCCGATCGATCTCCCTTAATACATGAGGCAGATCGATCCCCTTAATACATGAGGTAGGCCTCTCTCCTCCTCCACACATATACCAGCCATTGTACCTCTATGGTTAACTGGGACTCCCTCTTCCCCCACCACACACCGATAGTCGAGCGCTGCAGGTAGGTATCCATGCCACAGAGACAAACTGCACACATGTCCCCTCTCACGTTCCAGTAGGCCAGCCACTCTATATCTTTGACGTGGGCACACACAAATTCGATGGCACTCTTTATCGATCGCACGCGCACACACACACACACATCATCCCTCTCTTCGATTCTATGGACACCTCAAGCTGATGATACCTCCACTCCCTTCTCGTGGATCGCCCCCTCTATATATATGTTATATCCAGGACTCTATTTCACACACATTGCATATGTTACATTTTTTGATTCATTCCCCCCCCCCCAAAAAACTCTCAAGGACCCACACACTATATCTCTCTAGGTTTGTATCTCTCTCACACAACCCCACATAGGTGGTGTACATATACAAGAAGAGAATAGGTGCACCGTGCACGTACTCACGCTTCGTGCCCAGCCACACCCGCGCGGGTACACGGTGGAGCTCATTTCTTTATGAAATGGCAGCCCACGTGCTAATTTGAACGCCTGTAGCGGTTGTTTACCTAGGGAGGTCGTGTACCACGCGTGCATGAAACAAAGTTCGACTTGACGCGTTTCTGTGTTATTTTTAAATAAAGTTATAGCGTTCAACGGCACGTACATAGAATATAAAACGATTTTTATGGAGAAAAAGGTAATCCGCTCACTATATACAATGGAGCCTGCCTGCTTGGTTTGTCGCTCTCCAGAGTATCTCACACAAGGCTGCATCCCGTCCGCATCCCGTCCGCCGGGGGAAAGGGAGTGCGGTGGCCTCTCTCTCTCATCGTTGGTCACTATCCGGACGAATCCCGTCCACCGGGGGAAAGGGAGGAAGTGCATCATTTCTCCGTTTGACGGCGCCGAGGCAGCACATCCCGATCCGCGGTACACGCCGTCCTCTCTGACCAAGCTCCGGCACGGCAGGGCTGATACGTCCATTTTGCATCATGCTTTTATATCAATATTTATTGCATTATGGGTTGTTATTACATATTATATCTCAATACTTATGGCTATTCTCTCTTATTTTACAAGGTTTACCATGAAGAGGGGGAATGCCGGCAGCTGGAATTCTGGCTGGAAAAGGAGCAAACGTTGGGAACCTATTCTGCATGGCTCCAAAAGTCCTGAAACTCCACGAACAACTTTTTGGAATTAATAAGAATTTTTTAGCGAAAGAAATACACCAGGGGGCCCACACCCTGTCCAGGAGACAGTGGGCGCGCCCCCTATCTCCTGGGCCCCTTGGTGGGCCTCAGGTGTCCATCTTCTGCTATATCATCGCTTTTACCCTGGAAAAAATCATGGGCAAGCTTACGGGACGAAACTCCGCCACCACGAGGCGGAACCTTGGCGGAATCAATCTAGGGCTCCGGCGGAGCTGTTCTGCCGAGGACACTTCCCTTCGGGAGCGGGAAATCATCACCAACGTCATCCCCAACGATCCTCTCATCGGGAGGGGGTCAATCTCCATCAACATCTTCACCAGCACCATCTCCTCTCAAAACCCTAGTTCATCTCTTATATCCAATCTTGTATCAAAACCACAAATTGGTACCTGTGGGTTGCTAGTAGTGTTGATTACTCCTTGTAGTTGATACTCATTGGTTTACTTGGTGGAAGATCATATGTTCAGATCCTTTATGCATATTATTACTCCTCTGATTATGAACATGAATATGCTTTGTGAGTAGTTATGTTTGTTCCTGAGGACATGGGTGAAGTCTTGCTATTAGTAGTCATGTGAATTTGGTATTCGTTCGATATTTCTATGAGATGTATGTTGTATTTTCCTCTAGTGGTGTTATGTGAACGTCGACTACATGACACTTCACCATTATTGGGGCCTAGAGGAAGGCATGGGGAAGTAATAATTAGATGATGGGTTGCTAGAGTGACACAAGCTTAAACCCTAGTTTATGCGTTGCTTCGTTAGGGGCTGATATGGATCCATATGTTTAATGATGTGGTTAGGTTTACCTTAATACTTCTTTTGTAGTTGCGGACACTTGCAATAGGGGTTAATCATAAGTGGGATGCTTGTCCAAGTTAGGGCAGTACCCAAGTGCCGGTCCACCCACATATCAAATTATCAATGTACCGAACGCGAATCATATGAACGTGGTGAAAACTAGCTTGATGATTATTCCCAATTTGTCCTCGGGAGCTCCTTTCTCATTATTAGAAATTGTCCAGGCTTATCCTTTGCTACATAAAGGATTGGTCCACCTTTCTGCACTTTATTTACTTTATTTACTTGTTACTCGTTACTATTTATCTTATCCCAAAACTATCTATCACCTATAATTTCAGTGGTTGCAGAGAAAACCTTACTGAAAACCGCTTATCATTTCCTTCTGCTCCTCATTAGGTTCGACACAATTACTTATCGAAAGGACTACGATTGATCCCCTACACTTGTGGGTCATCAAGACTCTTTTCTGGCACCGTTGCCGGGGAGTGTAGCGCTTTTGGTGAGTGGAACTTGGTAAGGAAACATTTATATAGTGTGCTGAAATTTTCTGTTACTTGTCTCTATGGAAACTAATCCTTTGAGGGGCTTGTTTGGGGTATCTTCACCCCAGCCAGAAGAGCAAAGAGTTTCTGCTCAACCTACTGAACTTTATGAAAATATTTATCTTTGAGATTCCTTCGGGTATGATAGAAAAGTTGCTAGCTAATCCATTTGTAGGAGATGGAACATTGCATCCCGATTTACACCTTATCTTTGTGGATGAAGTTTGTGGATTATTTAAGCTTGTAGGTATTCCCGATGATGTTGTCAAAAGGAAGGTCTTCCCTTTACCTTTGAAGGAAGATGCATTGACATGGTATAGGCTATGTGATGGTACGAGAACTTGGAATTATAAGCGATTGAAGTTGGAATTTCACCAGAAGTTCTATCCTATGCATCTTGTTCATCGTAATCGTAATTACATATATAATTTCTGGCCTCGCAAAGGAGAAAGCATCGCTCAAGCTTGGGAGAGGCTTAAGTCAATGTTATATTCATGCCCCAATCATGAGCTCTCTCGGGAAATGATGATTTAGAATTTTTATGCTCGGCTTTCTCTTGATAATCGCAACCTGCTCGATACTTCCTGTGCTGGTTATTATATGCTGAAGACTATTGATTTCAAATGGGACTTATTGGAAAGAATTAAACACAACTCTGAAGATTGGGGCTCCAACGATGGTAAGGAGTCAGGTATGACACCTAAGTTCGATTGTGTTAAATCTTTTATGGATGTCGGGGAAACGAATCCACGAACACCTATGGGACCGGCGGACCGAGCCCCTTTCGGTTCGGCGGGGGGCGGAGATCGCACGAAGAGCGGATCGAGGCAAAGCACACGAGCAGTTTACCCAGCTTCGGAGCTCTCCGGAGAGATAATACTCCTACTGCTGCATGTCTGAGTGTATTGAGTTCTTGCTCGGGAGCGCTAATTGCTACAGTACACACTAGCTGCTAACGAGACCGAGCGTGAGTGTTTTCTGGTTTCGAACCCCCCTCTACGTCGCGCGTGGGCCTCCTTTTATATGCTCAAGGGGTCACCGACAGGTGGCAACGTAGACAAGGGTAAAAATGGAAAAGGGTTGCGGTTGGTACAACTACCTGTATAGTGTATCATACCTAACCCTGACGGCAGGGGACAAAGGCATTAAATGCCCGTCTGTGTCGCCCAAACAGTGCAAACAGGGACCGTCAGGGACGCCACCGCTTGCCACGATGGCAATCTTGTCAGTGTCGCTCGCCACCGCGCACCGCTGGCTACACAGCCTCTTGCCACGAGCGCCTGGAAAGGTCCCAGGGCGACACGTTGGTGTATGCGCTGGAGCGTGGGTACACATTGGTAGCTTGCCGCGGCAAGCGCCTTGCCGCGGTCGTTGTCTCATCGCGTCTGGAAGCTTGTCGCTTACCGGGTCTTGCCGGGACGCGTGGCGCGTCGCGGCAAGTCCCTTGAGATGCCTTGGTTGGCCTTCCCGGCAAGCTCCTCTTGCCGGGGCCTTGTCTTCTTGGCTTGAACACTTTGTTCTTGAATGGCTCCAAATGAACTACAGAGGACCTTGGCGGTCACCCGGCAAGCCTTGCCGCGGGGTGCTGCGACTGTCCGTGCACAAGTTCAGGATACTAGGGTACCCCTACTCTAGTACACCGACAGGAGCCCCCGGGCCTGGGCCACACACGGTGCCGAGCGCTGTTGGGCCAGGCCCAAAACAGGGCACGGGCATGCGCGGCCTGGGTTACGCCGTATCTCACTCCATATCCACCGCGCCCTCCCCGAACGGCACGCGTCGAATGCGGGGTCGTGGGAGAGATCGTGGGTGGTTTCTTTATTCGGAAAGACGGAACGTACGCCCCCTCCCCCTTTATAAGCAGGGGAAACAGGGGCGGTTCGTCCATCCCGCCGTTGCTATTCCAATCTCAAAAATCTCCGCCGCTCCCCCGTTCTTCCAAAGCCGAAAGAGAGCAGCGCTCCGCCCCTCATCGCCACCGGCGCCACCAACGCCGTCGATCTCCCCCACCACCTCCGCCATGGCTCCGAAAGCCGAGAAGGCCGTGAAGTCGGCCGAGGCGCAGCGGCTCGAGGCGCTGCAAAAGGAGTGGGCAACTCCCCCCCCCCCCGAGCTCGCCGCGAAGGAGCTGAGGGAGTACTACTACCTCTTCTGGTTGACGGAGACGCGCGCGCATCCGTGCACGAAGGTACTCTCCGCTGCCGCTTCGGAACGGGCTCCGAATGGATATCCCTTCTTCGCGTTGTTCTTCTACTGCGGGCTCTGCACGCCTTTCTCTGAATTTTTTTGCGACATCATGAACACCTACAGGTTCCACCTCCTTGACTTCACCCCCAATGCTGTTCTGACCATGGCAGTTTTCGCACATCTCTGCGAAAACTTTGTCGGAGTCCACCCAAATGTAGCTCTTTTTCGCCACTTCTTTATGCCCAGAGTTGAGAGGGGGGAGCCTTTATCCGGCGGGATCGCCTGGATCTCGAGAGCTGGCAAGAAGGAAGCTTATCTGGAGGGAGAGCTCCGCAGCAAATGGGAGGAGTGGAGAGCAGACTGGTGCTGGATTGTCGAGGAGAACCCGCAGCCATTCACCGCCCAGCGCCAGGCCCCAGTAGTGCGCGGCAACGATTGGAGCAACGTGGCCCCGGAGGACGATAGGCTGAAGATTGCCGTCACCCGGATCCTATGCCTCGGGCTTGCCGGGCTCACTGTAGGCGCCGTTGGCGCGGATTTCCTTCGCCGCCGCATCGCCCCCCTGCAGGAGAGGAGGAGACCCGCCTGGGAATTCCAGAATGCGGCGGATATCATGAGGCTGCGCCCGGGCATCAACTTCAACTTCACGGTCCTGGAACTGGAAGCGATGCTCCAGGAACTGTTCAAGTACGATCGACAACACCCTGAAGTGTTCAGGTTGCCGAAGGGTGTCGTTCCGCTGTGCAACAACTCCTCGCTCGACCGCATCCGTGCAATGATGCCGCTGTGCGATTCGCATGGAATTGTCCCAACCTGGCAAGACCCTGCAGACGACGTTGTGCAGGAGTTCTTTGACGGCTTGGTGGAGGTGGCGGTCCGCTCCGATGAGCAGAAAAGCCTCACCCGCGACACCACCGATGCAGCACATCGCCACTAGGCTGGAGGAGGCGGCAGCAGCCGCTGCCGCGGGTGAGTTTGGATTCACCGTGGAGGAGGCAGAGGCAGCAGAGGCGGCAAGCCTTGCCGAGCGAGAGTGGCTTGCCGGCGAGGAAGAGCTTGCCGGGCCTGACGTTGAGTCGAGCGAGCCCGCCGAGGGTGCGAGCGGCTCGCCATCTTTAGGCAGCTTGCCGCAAGCAAAGCCCCCAGCGCAGCCCCCAGCTCCGCCAAGAAGGCGTCTTCGCAAGGCCGGGGACGTAGCAGGGCGGCAGACAAGTCAACAGCTGTCGCGCCGCGCGACACGCTCCACCGCGACAAGCACTGTTGCCGCGGGAGCACCTCACGCCGCTGCGGCAACTGGAGCGGGGTCCTCCCGGAACACCGCTTCTGCTCCTGCCGCCTCTCATGCCGCGGCGGCGGCCGGAGCTGGGTCATCTCAGACCACCGCCACTACCCCCGCCAAGCGGCTAAGGGAACCTCCTCCTCCACCTCGTCGCGCCGGAGGTGAGCCGGACTTCTACCTCTCCACACTCAGCTCCGACGAGGAAGAAGAAGAGTAAGATTCTCTGCTGTACTTGTAGTTCTTCAATTCTTGCTGTTTTTGTCTTGTATCTGATTTGCTTTACTCTGAACTCATTCCTTTTCAGGACTCTGGCCCAGAGAGCGGCGAAGAGAGCCAAGGTCCCGGTGATTGTCATCGAGGATGAGCCCACCGCGACAGCAGGGGGCGCGCCCGAGACCACCTTGCCGGACCCGGCAACTATTCCCCAAAGCAGCCCCCAGCGTAAGTACATGGTTTACTTCACGCCGTTAGGCGCGCATGGGTGCTCTTTCTTTGCTGACATCTGACTATTTGTTTGTGTAGGAGCAGAACAACCTCACCAGGAGCGCCCCGAAGCCGCCCCCGACATGTCATCTGCTTCGACTACACCGCCAAGGGAGGATTCCCCGGCAAGAGAGCGATCTCCGGGAAGGGAGAATTTTCCGATAAGGGAGAAGTCTCCGGCAAGGGAGGGTTCTCCGGCAAGGGACATCACCAGCGACCCCCGGTGGTGGAGACCATGACTGCAGAACCCAACACAAGTAATCCTCTTGCTTGAAAACTTCCCTTGGGTTCTTCTTCTTCTGATTTTCTTTTTGGATATTTGCTTGACTTTTCTCCCTTTTCCGGTCGTCAGATCCATCTGCCACGGAGCCGATGGAGACCGAGGTCGGCGGCGAGGAGAACGCGCGCGACAATACCGACGACGCCGCTGCCACCGAAGAAGAAGCCGGCACTGATGATCCCGCCGGCGAAGAGGCCGCCAAAGCTGCTGCCGCAGAAGCTGGCGAGGGGTCCGGCGATAGCACTGACGACCCTGAGGCCTCAGGAGCGTCAGGCGCTACGCCGACCGCCGATCCCTCCGCCGTTGCTGCAGCGTCAGGCTCCGAAGAGCCCCAGCCCGGCGCCTATTTGAAGGCCGGCGATGGCGTCTTCATCAAGATCCCTTGGGAGTCGAGCTCCAGGGCACCGGTCGAAGGAGAAACCTTGGATGGAGAGGTGCTCGCCTCCGCTGGGCTGACGCTGGTTGATGCACTGAGCAGCAGCAGCGGCGAGTCTGAGGAGGAGCAGCTGCTGCGGAAGCTGGTGTCGCTCTACCGCGCTCGGCAGGCCAAGGTGGAATCCCGAGAAGCGCTTGTCGCGAAGGTGGGAGTGGACATCGAGAAGCGCAGAGGAGCTCCGGGGTCGCAACCAGGAAGCTCTCCGGTCCCTGGCGGAGGAGCGGGAGCAACTCGCCGAAGCGCGGAAAGCCTTCCTCCTCGAGAAGGCCGAAGTTGAAGAGCAACAACGGCTTGCCGCCGAGGAGCTGTTTGCGCGGGAGGGCGAGTTGGCGCAGCGGAAAGTCAACCTTGACAGCCACGAGGAGGAGCTTGCCGCGCGCGAGCAAACATTTGGCGGGGCTCTCAAGGAAGCAGAGGACGCTGCCGCAGCTGCCGAGGCCGCCAAGAAGGAGCTGGAGACGAAGGTGGCGCAGCTGGAGGCCGATCTCAAGGCGAGCGGTGAAGAGCTTGCCGCGCTCAAGCGTGAGCGCGAGAAGGACGCCTACACCCTTGGCGAGCTGCAGGGTCATGTCGTTGAGAAGGGCAAGGAGCTTAGCGCCGCCAAGGACTCCAACGCAGATCTTGAGCTGAAGCTGACTACTCTGACCAAGACGCTAGACGGCGCCAAGGAGGGGGAGGTGGCCTTGAAGGAGGAGATCAAGGCCAACGAGGCGTTGCTGGCGAGGGCTGCTGACATCCAGAACACCTTTAGGGATAATGTGGAGCTCTGGACGGAGGGTCTTGTGGATATTGCCGCATCCATCGACAGGGAGCTGGCGCAGCTGGGGATGGAGGATCTTGGGTATTCCTCCGATGAGAACCTCCAACCCAGCGCCAAGCTCAGCTTGTTCTTCAAAGGGTGGCGACGGCCCTCCAGCGACTCCGGGAGAAGATCCCAAAGCAGCTGGCCGACGAGTCGCGCAAGATCTGCGCAGGATCTCTTCAAAAGGTGTTGGTGAAGGTGTCCTTCCGCAACCCGGGCCTCAACCTCACCAAATTCCTCAGGTCCTTGCCGCCGGATGCTGATCTGGAAGCGCTCAAGACCCTTGTCGCACCCATTGTGGACAAGCTGAGCGGAATCAAGAGAGTTGAGGGCGATCGCGTAGATTAGGCCGCCCGTTTTCTCCTTTTCTTGTCGCTGTTGATTACGTTATGAGAACAATCTGTTAGAACTGCGACAAGCTATCTTGTAATATAACTCTATTTTGGGTAGCGATTGCTATGTTATTTCCTTTACATGATTCCTTCCTTTGTATGTTTTTGCCCTATGCTTTTAGGGAACTTGTCGGCGCAGGCACCTTAGCCGCGAGCGCTGAGTGCGGGACGTCAGCAGCCTGCTGGCGGTGCCGCTACCGACAAGAAACCTTGTCGCAACTAGTCGCAGCTCACTTAAGTTGTTGAGCGGACTCGAAACAATGTAAGGGCGCAACTAGCCACGAGTTGGTTCCTCCGCGCACAGGTTTTCCATACAAAGCACGATCGTTCGAGGAAGATAACTTAAAATTTTTAAAACTAATTGCTCAAACTTTGGCAACTTAGCTTTTTTGTCGTTTGCTTCCCAGTAAGGCTAAATTTTCTCGAACGACTCTTGGTCCCACCATTATCTTCTCCTTTCCCCCCGGCAAATTTGTGGGCGAGGGAACTTTCCTTTCCTTGAGAAAAAGGAAGAAGAGAAAATAAAGATATGGAGCCTTGCGGCTCGTTATTGCTTACCAGGGGTAGGTGCTGCACAAAGTGTCAGATAACACATGCAAAAAATAGAAAGCATGAAATTGACAAGATGTGCGGAGCACATGGTCTTTATTTATGCACGGGGTTTGCGCCCGGCTTTGTACGAAGGATTACATGCAACAGCGGCAAGACTTGTACAAAGGGGGGTTGCCGGAACAGGTTCCGGCAACCGCGCCCTACGGGTAAAACTTACGAAGATGCTCAATGTTCCAGGAGTTGCTCACCGGAAAGCCATCTTCGGTCTCAAGGCGGAAAGAGCCAGGCCTAGTGACTCGTTTCACCCGGTAAGGGCCTTCCCACTTTGGCGTCAACTTGTTGGAATTCTTGGCGGACTGAACGCGCCGAAGAACAAGGTCGCCTTCCTCGAGACTTCTGGCATTAACTTTGCGGCTATGGTACCGGCGCAAAGCTTGCTGGTATCGAGCAGCTCGTACAGCGGCCTGAAGACGGTCTTCCTCAAGGAGCAGCGCGTCATCTTGTCGCAGCCGCTCTTGCTCAAGCTCGTCATAAGCGAGCACTCGAGGCGACCCGTATACGAGTTCCATGGGGAGAACTGCCTCTGCTCCATAGACTAGAGCAAAAGGTGTCTGGCCAGTTGCTCGATTTGGCGTCGTCCTAATCGACCAAAGAACCAACGGCAGCTCCTCAATCCAGTTCTTTCCGCACTTGCGCAGCCTGTCGAAAGTTTTGGTCTTGAGCTCGCGCAGCACTTCAGCATTCGCCCTCTCCGCTTGACCGTTGCTTCTCGGGTGAGCAATAGAAGCGAAGCAGACCTTGGCGCCAAGATCTTGGACGTACTGCATGATGGTGCGGCTCGTGAATTGCGTGTCGTTGTCGGTGATGATCCTGTTAGGGATCCCGAAGCGGCAAACAATCGACCTGAAGAACTTGACTGCTGACTGTGCTGTCACCTTCCTCACTGCTTCCACGTCCGGCCACTTTGTGAACTTGTCGATTGCAACGTACAAGTACTCAAATCCCCCGACATCTCGCGGAAAGGGGCCGAGGATGTCGAGCCCCCAGACCAAAAATGGCCAGGATAAAGGGATCGTCTCGAGAGCTTGAGCTGGCTGGTGTATCTGCTTGGAATGGAACTGGCACGCTTCACACTTGGTTACTTGTGTAGTTGCATCCTGGAGGCTGTCGGCCAAAAGAAACCTGGCCGGAATGATTTGCCGGCAAGTGCTCTTGCGCCAATGTGGTGACCACATATGCCTCCATGTATCTCTGCCAATAGCTTTTCTCCGTCTTCCCGGTGAATACACTTCAATTTCACACCGTTGAGTCTTCTTCTATATAGTGTGTTGTCGACAAACTGGTACATACTTGACTGCCGGGCTACTCTTTCCGCTTCTTCTTGCTCTTCGGGAAGTTCTCCTGTCTGAAGGAAACGGACAATCTGTTGTGCCCATGCTGGAGCTTGTGGCTCGACAACAAGGACTAAACGCACATCTGCTGCTGCGGGAACATCTGCTTCTACGGCAAGAACCTGCGGCTCAGCCGGAGCTTGAGTTCCCCGGCAAGCTTGCCGGAGCAAAACTTGTCGGGAGCGTCTGCTTCAATGGAACAAACCCTAGGGCTTGCCGGAGCAGACTGCTCCTCAGCACTCTTGGTGTTGATCTTGGGGACCTTCCTGGCGGCTTCGGGGAGCTCTGCCGGAAAGTAGTCACCAGAAATCAACTTCCTCTTCTTGCTCTGTCCAGCTGATGGCGTTACAGACGGTTGAGTCAGCTTGAGCACAAAGATTCCTGGTTCCATAGGTAACTTTAGTGCGGCGCACTTTGACAGGCCATCGGCAATGTCGTTATCAGCTCTTGGAACATGTTCCATCTGTAGGCCGTCAAAGTGCTCTTCTAGCTTTCTCACTTCATCAACGTAATCTTCCATCAACGGACTCTGATAATTCTTGTTCACTTGTCGGACGACAAGCTGCGAGTCACCCCTGACAATGAGCTTCTTGATCCCAAGGTCTGCTGCGATCCTGAGACCGGCAAGCAAACCTTCATACTCTGCGGTATTTTTTGTTGCTTGCTCCCTGGGAAAGTGCATCTGGACTACGTACTTGAGGTGCTCTCAGGTGGGCGCAAGAAGTAGCATGCCCGCACCGGCGCCTTGCAGCGAGAAGGCACCATCAAAGTACATCAACCACTGCACACCAGAGTACCTCGACCTAGCCCCGTGCAGAAGGGAACTGACAAAGTAAACTGGGCGTTGCACCATTCTCTTTTGCATCTCTTCACGCGCCTGCGTAGATCCATCTTTGTCGGGACCAGAGCTTGTCGGTGAAGTCCCTTGCTTGTCGCTGGATGCATCTGCCGTGGTTGCTGGCTCATCATCCGCCTCCCTCTCCGCTACTAACGCAGCACTAACCACTTGATTGGTTGCCGCTATATATAGCAGCAACTTCTCTTGTGGCTTAGGTGCGACAAGTGTTGGAGTGGAGGACAGGTATCTCTTTAAGTCCTGCAGCGCAGCCTCCGCTTCCAGAGTCCATTTCATTGGACCTGCCTTTTTCAATATTTTGAAAAACGGTAGGGCGCGCTCAACAGACCTAGAGATAAACCTGCTGAGAGCAGCCACGCAACCGGCAAGCCTTCGTACATCCTTGACGCGCTTTGGTGCTTCGATCTGCTCAATGGCCTTGATCTTGTCGGGATTGGCTTCAATTCCCCGCTGAGACACGAAGAACCCGAGAAGCTTGCCAGAGGGGACTCCAAACACACACTTCTCGGGGTCAAGCTTGAGGTTGATCTTGCGCAGATTTGCAAAGGTTTCGTCTAAATCTTGAATCAGAGTTGCCTTGTCCTTGCTCTTGACCACTATGTCATCCATGTAGGCTTCTACATTCCTGTGTATTTGTGGCTCAAAAGTGTCATGGACTACCCTTGCAAATGTCGAACCACCATTCTTTAAACCGAAAGGCATCCATACAAAACAGTATGTGCCACATGGAGTGATGAATGCGGTCTTCTCCTCATCCTCTTCTGCCATGAAGATCTGATGGTATCCTGAGTATGCGTCAAGAAATGAAAGCAAGTCACATCCGGCCGTGGAGTCAACAATCTGGTCGATGCGCGGCAAGGGAAAAGGGTCTTTGGGACAAGCTTTATTGACATCGGTAAAGTCGATACAAAGCCTCCATTTCCCGTTTGCCTTACGCACGACTACAGGATTGGCCAACCACGTAGGATGGAGCACTCCTCTGACAAGGCCTGCTGCTTCCAGTTTCTTGATTTCTTCTGTGATGAATTCTTGGCGCTCCACTGCTTGTTTCCTGACCTTCTGCTTGACGGGCCGCGCATGAGGACATACGGCAAGGTGGTGCTCGATTACTTTCCTGGGAACACCGGGGATGTCAGACGGTTGCCATGCAAACACATCGACGTTGGCCCGCAGGAAAGCAACGAGCGCGCTTTCCTATTTAGGGTCGAGTGTGGCACTGATGGTGAAGGTACCACCAGTGCCGTCCTCCTTGGCGGACACCTTCTTGGTCTCTGGTGAAGCTATCATCGTCTTCTTACACTTGCCGGTGGAGCTCGATGGTGCGTCCTCGATGGTAGCGCAGCACTCCAAAGAGGTGCGCTTGCCGGAGTGGGCATCAGAACTCTTGCCGGACTTGGTATTCTTCTTTCCCCCGGGAGCTTCAACGGAAAGTGACTTGCGATCTATTGCGGCTGCTGCTTCCCGATAGATCTTGTCGGCGCAGATAAGAGCATCCTTCTTGTCGCCAGGGACAGAGATGACACTTATCGGGCCTGGCATCTTCAACATGTTGTATGCATAATGAGAGGCTGCCATAAATCTGGCGAGTGCTGGACGGCCGAGTATCCCATTGTAAGGTAATGGAAAGTCAGCAACGTCAAAAGTGACCCTCTCAGTCCTGAAGTTCAACTCGCTGCCAAATGTCACCGGCAACGTGATCTTTCCCTTTGGCTTGCTCCTTCCCGGATTGATTCCTTTGAACGTGTCGGTCTCTTCGAGATCGCTGTCAGGGATCTGGAGTTTCTGGAGTACCGCGGAGGAGATCAAGTTCAAGCCAGCCCCGCCCTCAACTAGCATCTTAGTGACCTTGAGGTTGCGGATAGTTTGTGAAATCAACATCGGCAAGCACCCGACTGCAGTTATGCGATCAGGGTGGTCCAAAATATCAAAGATGATAGGCATGCTGGACCATTTCAGAGGCTTGCGTGACTCGATGTGTGGTTCTGTCGCATTGACTTCCCGCACCCACTGCTTGAGCTGGCGGTGTGAAGTATGCAGAGAAGCACCGCCGTCAACACACAGGACCTCTTTGGCTTTCTGGAACTCCTGCTCATCGGCTTTGTCATCATCCATATCTTCATCATCGTCATCATCTTCATCCTTGTCGCGGCCGCGGGGAGGTCTGTCTCCTTGCCGCTGCTTGGCCTTGCCGCGGCGTCCTCCTCGGCCGGGGCGTTTCTTGCCGGATCCTCCAGCACCTTCTTGGGCCTTCTCCTTGTCACGCCGCTCGTATTCAGCCTTCTGCTGCTCGACAAGCTACTCGACCTTCTTGCAGCTCTGGAGGTCATGGCCCTTGGTGCGGTGGATCTTGCAGTACTGCTTGTTGGTGCCATCCTGCTTGTCGGCGACCGCTACAGCCTGGGAGTTGGTGCCTGTGGCAATCTCCTCGCCGGAGCTACCAGTTTTGGCTTTCTTGTCTCTACCTCCGTTGCCGAACTGCTCAACGACTAGCACATCTTTGCCTTTCTTCCTCCTGTTGTTCCGCCGCCGGTTTTTCTTTGCCGTGGCAGCATCCTCGCTATCAGATCCTCCTGCTTCTATATTCTCTCCGGGGAGTTTCCTCCCTTCCTAAGCATGTGCACACTTGTCGGCCAGGGCATATAGCTCGCTGACGTCTCTGATCTTGCACATCGCCATCTCCTCCCGCATCCTACGGTTTCGCACGTTCTGATGGAACGCGCTGATGATCACGGCAGGGTTGACATCTGGGATGTTGTGCTGTACACGGCTGAATCTCTAAATGTACTTACGCAGGGACTCTCCTTCCTTCTGGGCGAGCAGACGAAGGTCACTCTCTTGGCCATGAGGCTTGTGGCCGCCTGTAAAGGTGCCGACAAACTGATGGCATAGGTCTGCCCAGGAGGATATGGAGTTGTCCGGCAAGTGCATGAGCCAGGACCTGACATTGGGCTTGAGCACCAGCGGGAAGTAGTTGGCAAGGATCTTGTCGTCCTGCCCCCCGGCAGCTTGCACCGCGATGGTGTAGATGCTGAGGAACTCTGATGGATGCGACTTGCCGTCGTACTTCTCTGGTACGTCTGGCTTGAAATTCTTCATGCTGGGCCACTGGACTTGCCGCAGCTGACGAGTGAATGCAGGGCAACCTACCGCGTACGGCAAGTCGCCTGGTTCCCCTGGCGCATGCATGTCGATAGAGGGCCCAGCGCGCTGGTCTGATTGACGCCGCGCTTCTCTTCGGCGCTCGATGTGAGTACGAGCGTCTTCTTGGTGTCGTTCGTGAAGAACTTGGCGCTGATCGCGACGGGCTCGTGGATCTGATGACGCGGTGGAGTCACTGTCGAGGTGGATCTGGCGAGTCGGTGATCTTGGCCTTCGGGGCGGAGAGTGCACAGTGGTTGCACCCCCACCAGTTTTGTCGCCATCGGCTCGCGTCTGGCAATCATGCCGCGGCTGCGATGTACTGGCTGCCGTGGAGTGTCGCCGTTTGCGAAGCCGATAAGACTCTGAATGGCGGTCCTCCATTCGTCGATCTTGTCTGCTGTTGGAGGGTAATCCAGGAGCAGGTGAGCTCAGGCCAAGGCTTCTGCTGGAGTGGTGGGTGGCAGTGGCGAACGGTGCGAGGAGCGGGATATGCTCGGACTTCTAACTGTGTCGGAAGGAGCAGTATCCCGTCCAGGCGACCGTGCCTTGCTCGTGCCAGCATGTTGGCGTGCATGCTGGTCTTGAGCCCCCCGAGATCCACCGGCTCGGTCTTGGTCCAACGAACGTATGGTACCGCGAGTACCATGACGTTGTCGGTCCTGTGCCTCCTGAGATGGGCGCGGTGCATGTACGGACACCGAGGTCTGCGCAGCCTTGTCCTTGGACCTGGCAGCACCGTGAGCTCCCTCGTCGACGCCCGTTCTTCCGCCAGCGTCTACCCCACCACCCGTCTGCTCCGGTGGTGGTGGGATCGACGTGGACGGAACAGCCGCCTCTGAAGCCTTCTTCTTCGGCGGCATGTCGATGGAAACAATGAAGATCTAGCTCGTGCGAATGCCGGATCAGGTTCACACCACCTCGACGCCCCCTACCTGGCACGCTAAAGATGTCAGGGAAACGAGTCCACAAACACCTATGGGACCGGCGGACCGAGCCCCTTTCGGTTCGGCGAGGGGCGGAGATCGCACGAAGAGCGGATCGAGGCGAAGCACACGAGCAGTTTACCCAGATTCGGAGCTCTCTGGAGAGATAATACTCCTACTGCTGCATGTCTGAGTGTATTGAGTTCTTGCTCGGGAGCGCTAATTGCTACAGTACACACTAGCTGCTAACGAGACCGAGCGTGAGTGTTTTCTGGCTTCGAACCCCCCTCTACGTTGCACGTGGGCCTCCTTTTATATGCTCAAGGGGTCACCGACAGGTGGCAACGTAGACAAGGGTAAAAATGGAAAAGGGTTGCGGTTGGTACAACTACCTGTACAGTGTATCATACCTAACCCTGACGGTAGGGGACAAAGGCATTAAATGCCCGTCTGCGTCGCCCAAACAGTGCAAACAGGGACCGTCAGGGACACCACCGCTTGCCACGATGGCAATCTTGTTAGTGTCGCTCACCACCGTGCACCGCTGGCTGCACAGCGTCTTGCCACGTGCGCTTGGAAAGGTCCCAGGGCGACACGTTGGTGGATGCGCTGGAGCGTGGGTACAGAGTGGTAGCTTGCCGCGGCAAGCGCCTTGCCGCGGTCGTTGTCTCGTCGCGTCTGGAAGCTTGTCACTTACCGGGTCTTGCCGGGATGCGTGGCGCGTCGCAGCAAGTCCCTTGAGATGCCTTGGTTGGCCTTCCCGGCAAGCTCCTCTTGCCGGGGCCTTGTCTTCTTGGCTTGAACACTTTGTTCTTGAATGGCTCCAAATGAACTACAGAGGACCTTGGCGGTCACCTGGCAAGCCTTGCCGCGGGGTGCTGCGACTGCCCGTGCACAAGTTCGGGATACTAGGGTACCCCTACTCTAGTACACCGACAATGGATACCGATGCTTTCCATGGATTTAGCTCTAAGTATGGACTTGACTCTGAGATAGTAGCTTCTTTCTGTGAATCTTTTGCTACTTACATTGATCTCCCCAAAGAGAAGTGGTTTAAATATAATCCTCCTGTTTAAGTGAAAGTAGTTGCACCTACTACAGTCGAAGAAAAGACTATTACCTATAGTGATCCTATTGTTCCTACTGCTTATGTTGAAAAACCTCCTTTTCCTGTTAGGATAAAGGATCATGCTAAAGCTTCGACTGTTGTTCGCAAGAGTAATACTAGGACTTATACACCTCCTGAGCAAATTAATGTTGAACCTAGTATTGCTATGGTTAAAGATCTCTTGTATCAGGATTTAGATGGGCATGTTATTTCTTTTTGTGGTGAGACTGCCAATATTGCTAGACCTCATACTAAGACATGTAGACCTGTCATAGGCATGCCTGTTATTTCTGTTAAAATAGGAGATCATTTTTATCATGGCTTATGTGATATGGGTGCTAGTGCTAGTGCAATACCTTATACTTTATATCAAGAAATTATGCATGACATTGCACCCATTGAATTATAAGACATTGATGTTACTATTAAGCTTGCTAATAGGGATACCATTAAACCCTTTGGGATTGTTAGAGATGTTGAAGTTTTGTGTGGGAAGGTTAAATACCCTGCTGATTTTCTTGTTCTTGGTTCCCCACAAGATGATTTTTGTCCCATTATTTTTGGTAGACCCTTCTTGAATACGTCTAGTGCTAAGATTAATTGTGAAAAGAATACTATCACCGTTGGCACAGATGGTATGTCTCATGAGTTTAATTTTGCTAAGTTTAGTAGACAACCTCGTGATAGGGAACCACCTAGCAAGGATGAAATTATTGGTCTTGCTTCCATTGCTGTTCCTCCAACTGATCCGTTAGAACAATATTTGGTACACCATGAAAACGATATGTTTATGAAGGAAAGGGAGGAAATAGATGTAGTGTTCCTTAAACAGGAACCTGTGCTGAAACATAACCTTCCCATTGAAATTCTTGGGGATCGCCCTCCACCCAAGGGTGATCCCGTGTTTGAACTCAAACCATTACCTGATAATCTTAAGTATGCTTATCTTGATGAAAAGGAAATATATCCTGTTATTATTAGTGCTAACCTTTCAGAGAAAGAAGAAGAAAGATTATTGAAAACTCTAAAAAAGCACCAAGCAGCTATTGGATATACTCTGGATGATCTTAAGGGCATTAGTCCCACATTATGCCAACACAAAATTACAATGGAGAAAGATGCCAAACCAGTTAGAGATCCTCAAAGACGATTAAATCCCAAGATGAAGGAAGTGGTAAGAAAGGAGATACTAAAGCTCCTTGAGGAAGGTATTATTTATCCCGTTGCTGATAGTGAATGGGTAAGCCCTGTCCATTGTGTTCCTAAAAAGGGAGGTATTATTGTTGTTCCTAATGATAAAGATGAATTGATCCCACAAAGAATTATTACAGGTTATAGGATGGTAATTGATCTCCGTAAGTTAAACAAAGCTACTAAGAAACATCATTACCCTTTACCTTTTATTGATCAAATGCTAGAAAGACTATCCAAACACACTCATTTCTGCTTTCTAGATGGTTATTCTGGTTTCTCTCAAATACCTGTATCAGCAAAGTATCAATCTAAAACTACTTTTACTTGCCCTTTTGGTACTTTTGCTTATAGACGTATGCCTTTTGGTTTATGTAATGCACCTGCTACCTTTCAAAGATGCATGATGGCTATATTCTCTGACTTTTGTGAAAAGATTCGTGAGGTGTTCATGGATGAATTTTCCGTTTATGGATCCTATTTTGATGATTGTTTGAGCAACCTTGATCGAGTTTTGCAGAGATGCGAAGACACTAGTCTCGTCCTGAATTGAGAAAAGTGTCACTTTATGGTTAATGAAGGAATTGTCTTGGGGCACAAGATCTCTGAGAGAGGTATTGAAGTTGATAAAGCCAAAGTTGATGCTATTTAAAAGATGCCATGTCCCAAGGACATAAAAGGTATAAGAAGTTTCCTCGGTCATGCCGGTTTTTATAGGAGGTTCATTAAGGACTTTTCTAAAATCTCTAGGCCTCTGACTAATTTATTGCAAAAAGATATTCCTTTTGTCTTTGATGATGATTGTGTAGAAGCATTTAAAACTCTTAAGAAAGCTTTGATCACTGCACCTATTGTTCAGCCTCCTGATTGGAATTTACCTTTTGAAATTATGTGCGATGCTAGTGATTATGTTGTAGGTGCTGTTCTAGGGGAAAGAGTCGATAAGAAATTGAATGTTATCCAATATGCTAGTAAGACTCTTGATACTGCCCAGAGAAATTATGCTACTACTGAAAAAGAGTTCTTAGCTGTTGTGTTTGCATGTGATAAGTTTAGACCTTATATTGTTGATTCCAAAGTTATTATTCACACTGATCATGCTGCTATTAAATATCTTATGGAAAAGAAAGATGCTAAGCCTAGGCTCATTAGATGGGTTCTCTTGCTCCAAGAATTTGACTTGCATATTATTGATAGAAAGGGAGCTGAGAACCCCGTTGCAGACACCATGTCTAGGTTAGAGAATGTTCTTGATGACCCACTGCCTATTAATGATAGCTTCCCTGATGAACAATTAGCGGTCGTTAATGCTTCTCGTACTGCTCCTTGGTATGCTGATTATGCTAATTACATTGTTGCTAAATATATACCGCCTAGTTTCACATACCAGCAAAACAAAAAGTTCTTTTATGATTTAAGACATTACTTCTGGGATGATCCACACCTTTATAAAGAAGGAGTAGATGGTGTTATTAGACGTTGTGTGCTTGAGCATGAACATGAACAGATTCTACGTGTCACTCTGAATCTTATGGAGGACACCACGCTGGAGATAGAACTGCACACAAGGTACTACAATCTGGTTTTTATTGGCCTACTCTCTTCAAAGATGCTCGTAAGTTTGTCTTATATTGTGATGAATGTCAAAGAATAGGTAACATTAGTAGACGTCAAGAAATGCCTATGAATTATTCTCTTATTATTGAACCGTTTGATGTTTGGGGCTTTTGTTATATGGGACCTTTTCCTGCCTCCAATGGTTATACACATATTTTAGTTGCTGTTGATTACGTTACTAAGTGGGTAGAAGCTATTCCAACTAGTAGTGATGATCATAACACTTCTATTAAAATGCTTAAAGAAGTTATTTTCCCGAGGTTTGGAGTCCCTAGATATCTTATGACTGATGGTGGTTCACATTTTATTCATGGTGCTTTCCGTAAGATGCTTGCTAAGTATGATGTCAATCATAGAATACCATCTCCTTATCATCCGCAGTCTAGTGGTCAAGTAGAGTTGAGCAATAGAGAGCTCAAATTAATTTTGCAAACGACTGTGAATAGATCTAGAAAGAATTGGTCCAAAAAACTTGATGATGCATTATGGGCCTATAGAACTGCATACAAAAATCCTATGGGCATGTCTCCATATAAGATGGGTTATGGAAAAGCGTGTCATTTACCTCTTGAACTTGAACATAAGGCATATTGGGCTATTAAAGAGCTCAACTGTGACTTCAAACTTGCTGGTGAGAAGAGGTTATTTGATATTAGCTCACTTGATGAATGGAGAACCCAAACATATGAGAATGCCAAGCTATTCAAAGAAAAAGTCAAACGCAGGCATGATAAGAGGATACAAAAGCGTGAGTTTAACGTAGGAGATTATGTTTTTTTATTCAACTCCCGTTTAAGATTTTTTGCAGGAAAACTTCTCTCAAAATGGGAAGGTCCTTACATTATCGAGGAGGTCTATCGTTCTGGTGCCATAAAAATCAACAACTTCGAAGGCACAAATCCGAGGGTGGTAAACGGTCAAAGAATTAAGCATTATATCTCAGGTAATCCTATGAATGTTGAAACTAATATTATTGAAATCGTAACTCCTGAGGAATACATAAGGGACACTTTCCAGAACGTTCCAGACTCCGAAAAGGTATAGGTATGAGGTACGGTAAGTAAACCGACTCCAAAACAACTCCAATGGCAATTTTTATTAGTTTTGGAATATTTAAGAATTTTAGGAAGAAAGAAGTAGTCCGAAAGGGACACGAGGCTCCCACGAGAGTGGAGGGCGCGCCCCCCCTATAGGGCGCACCCCCTGTCTCGTGGGCTCCTCGTGTGCCTCCCGGACTCTGTTTTCTTGCATATTATGTATTTTGGTCTATAAAAATTCATTATATATACTCCCGAAGGTTTTGACCACCGTATCACTCAAATATCCTCTGTCTTCGTTTCGAGCTGTTTCTGTTGCAGATTAAGAGCACCATGATGTCGCCCTCCTTCAACAACGAAGACAAGGATGCTTGGCTATTGAAGATAGAGTTGAAAAGAGAAGAACTAGAAGAGATCAACAAGGATGAAGGGATCAAGAAGGCCATGGAGGTCCAAGCTCCGGCGGTGAAAGAAGAAGACATCCCTCAACCTTTACCTAACCTCTTTACTCCAACAGAGATTGAAGCTTTCAAGATGATTGAGTTAGCTCGCATACAGAACAAATATCTCACACATGAGAATATTCTGTTGAAGGATCATATTGCTGGGCTCAAGGGCATTATCCGCAAGTTGGAGGAGCTTTTACGCTCAATGTGCGATTATCCACCGTCATCATCACCACCTCCATCACCCCCAAGGACATAATCACATGGGTATGGGCGCTTCCCTTGGCAACTGCCAAGCTTGGGGGAGGTGCCCCGGTATCATATCACCATCACACTCCTATCTTTACTGCTTTATTTAGTTCGATCCTTTTAGTAGTATCTTGATCTAGTAGATTGAAGTTTTGATATCAAGTAGTTTGAGTTTTGCTTTGTGATCTCTTTTTGTAATCGAGTCCGTGAACTATCTATAATAAAGATTAGTGCTGAGTCAAGGGCTTTGCTATGTTGCTATGATCTTGAGAAAGTAGAAAGAATAAAAGAGTTCATATTGATCTTATGAATAGGGATGACTTCACACATAGAAAGTATGAGGCATAAAAATTGTTGAGGGTTGATAAACTTAGCCTTGGTCATCGTTGCAATTAATAGGAAGTGATAAGGAAAGAGGGTTTCACATATAAATATATTATCTTGGACACCTTTTATAATTGGGAGAACACATTAAGTATGACATGCTAAAAGAGTTGACGTTGGACAAGGAAGACAACATAATGGTTTATGTTTTCCGACATCTCAGTTAAAGTATATTGTCATTGACCTTCCAAACATGTTGAGCTTGCCTTTCCCCCTCATGCTAGCCAAATTCCTTGCACCAAGTAGAGATACTACTTGTGCTTCCAAATTTCCTTAAACCCAATTTTGCCATGAGAGTCCACCATACCTACCTATGGATTGAGTAAGATCCATCAAGTAAGTTGTCATCGGTGCAAGCAATAAAAATTGCTCTCTAAATATGTATGACTTATTAGTGCAAAGAAAATAAGCTTTGTACGAACTTGTTGTGGAAGTAATAAAAGCGACAGACTGCATAATAAAGGTCCACATACAAGGGGCAATATAAAGTGACGTTCTTTTGCATTAAGATTTTGTGCATCAACCCTAAACGCACATGACAACCTCTGCTTCCCTCTGCGAAGGGCCTATCTTTTACTTTATGTTTTTTACTTTATGCTTGAGTCAAGGTGATCCTCACCTTTCCCTTTTTCATTTTATCCTTTGGCAAGCTCTTCGTGTTTGAAATATCATGATATATATATCCAATTGGATGTAAGTTAGCATGGACAATTATTGTTGACATCACCTAAAGGTGAATACGTTGGGAGGCAACACAATAAGCCCCTATCTTTCTCAGTGTCCGGCTGAAACTCCATATCCACAAGTATTGCGTGAGTGTTAGCAATTATAGAAGACTACATGATAGTTGAGTATGTGAACTTGCTGAAAAGCTATATTGTTGACTCTTTCTGATGTTATGATAACTTGCAATTTGCTTCAATGACTGAGATTATAGTTTGTTAGTTCCCAATGAAGTTTTTGAACCATACTTCACATTGTGAATTGATTGTTACTTGAGCATAAGAAATCATATGATAAAATCTATATATTTTGCTGTTATAGGAATGATCATGATGCCCTCATGTCCGTATTTTATTTTTATCAACACCTCTATCTCTAAAGATATGGACATATTTTTCGATTTCGGCTTCCGCTTGAGGACAAGCGAGGTCTAAGCTTGGGGGAGTTGATACGTCCATTTTGCATCATGCTTTTATATCAATATTTATTGCATTATGGGCTGTTATTACATATTATATCTCAATACTTATGGCTATTCTCTCTTACTTTACAAGGTTTACCATGAAGAGGGGGAATGCCGGCAGCTGGAATTCTGGCTAGAAAAGGAGCAAACATTGGGAACCTTTTCTGCACAACTCCAAAAGTCCTGAAACTCCACGAAACAACCTTTTGGAATTCATAAGAATTTTTGAGCGAAAGAAATACACCAGGGGGTCCACACCCTATCCAGGAGACAGGGGGGCGCCCCCCTATAGGGCGCGCCCCCTATCTCCTGGGCCCCCTGGTGGGCCTCCGGTGTCCATCTTCTGCTATATCATCTCTTTTACCCTGGAAAAAATCGTGGGCAAGCTTACGGGACGAAACTCCACCGCCACGAGGCGGAACCTTGGCGGAATCAATCTAGGGCTCTGGCGGAGCTGTTCTGCCAGGGACACTTCCCTCCGGGAGGGGGAAATCATCATCAATGTCATCACCAATGATCCTCTCATCGGGAGGGGGTCAATCTCCATCAACATCTTCACTAGCACCATCACCTCTCAAAACCCTAGTTCATCTCTTGTATCCAATCTTGTATCAAAACCACAAAGTGGTACCTGTGGGTTGCTAGTAGTGTTGATTACTCCTTGTAGTTGATACTCATTGGTTTACTTGGTGGAAGATCATATGTTCAGATCCTTTATGCATATTATTACTCCTTTGATTATGAACATGAATATGCTTTGTGAGTAGTTACGTTTGTTCCTGAGGACATGGGTGAAGTCTTGCTATTAGTAGTCATGTGAATTTGGTATTCGTTCGATATTTCTATGAGATGTATGTTGTATTTTCCTCTAGTGGTGTTATATGAACGTCGACTACATGACACTTCACCATTATTGGGGCCTAGAGGAAGGCATGGGGAAGTAATAATTAGATGATGGGTTCCTAGAGTGACACAAGCTTAAACCCTAGTTTATGCGTTCCTTCGTTAGGGGCTGATATGGATCCATATGTTTAATGATGTGGTTAGGTTTACCTTAATACTTCTTTTGTAGTTGCGGACGCTTGCAATAGGGGTTAATCATAAGTGGGATGCTTGTCCAAGTTAGGGCAGTACCGAAGTGCCGGTCCACCCACATATCAAATTATCAATGTACCGAACGCGAATCATATGAACATGATGAAAACTAGCTTGACGATAATTCCCAATGTGTCCTCGGGAGCTCCTTTCTCATTATTAGAAATTGTCCGGGCTTATCCTTTGCTATATAAAGCATTGGGCCACATTGCTGCTCTTTATTTACTTTATTTACTTGTTACTCGTTACTATTTATCTTATCACAAAACTATTTATCACCTATAATTTCAGTGCTTGCACAGAAAACCGTACTGAAAACCGCTTATCATTTCCTTCTGCTCCTCATTGGGTTCGACACTCTTACTTATCGAAAGGACTATGATTGATGCCCTACACTTGTGGGTCATCAAGGGCCTATGCCACCCGCTCGCAGATTCCGCCCGCCGCCGCTCACCTAGTTACATCCCGACGACCTCCAGGTATCCCCTCCGGCCTTGCTCCACTCCCCGTCTTCCCACGTCGCTACATGTGGATCTTCCATAGTTCTTTGCCCAAAACTTAGCTTGTCCGACGTACTTTCCATATTGCATTCTCGTCCTCACACCGTTTTGGACAAACACAACCGTTTTGTTATCTTCCCTTAGGACAAGGAATATGCTTCTTTTTTGTCGTCCCGTGTGTCATCAACTGTTATTGGCCTGTAAATTTTTCTTTCTACCTCTTTTTTGCAAACAGGGCTATCCATTTCACCTCGTTGCTATTGCGACCTTTTGGTGAACTGCACAGATCACTTTTTTCTAAGAGTGTTTTGTGCAGTTGTAGTAAAATGTCACACTGGCAACGTCTGTACATTTCAGTGCGACTGCACAAAGGGAGATTGGTTTTTCTCTATCCTCCTCATCCAACTCCGAGCCTAATCTTCTCCAAATAGTTAGTCTTAAGATAGACTGCAAAGGTGACCATCTTCTATTTGTGTGTTTATTGTTTCATCAGCAGTCCTGTATTATTGTAATCACACTTAATATCTTTGGAACATGGACGCTCAGCTCTATTTTAGTGGAACTGCACAAAATGATCGGAATGTTGCATGCTCCAGATAGCTACTTTTTTCCCAACATGCCTTGTGGATTTAGACAGAGCTGGGGGGACATTGCTGCCAATGAAAGCACAGATCAATTTTAATTTAACACCTTCTCACAACTCTGTCTTTAGTTGTGATGTAATTATTAGCTCTGATATGCTAATAATTGACATGCATTAGCAAGGAAGTTAGTTTTTTATTGTTTCTGAAAGAGCATCGATGGCAAGACACGCGAAACAAAAGCTGAAAGCTCACACCATTGTACAATTTCATGTCGCTGGAGAATTATTTGTATAGTACGTCAATTATGTAAACAAATGATGGAAGCTTGATAGCATTGCCAGAAGCCTCTTCATCATCCGGGTCCATGTGCCATGCACAAAATTATACTCCTTCGTTTCTAAATATTTGTCTTTTTACAAATTCCAAACGGGCATATTTTAGAGTGTAGATTCAGTCATTTTGCTTCGTATGTGTACTCCCTCCGTTCCTGAATATCCTATTCGTCTTTCTAGAGATTTCAACAAGTGACTACATACAGAGCAAAATGAGTGAATCTACACTCTAAAATATGTCTATATACATCCGTATGTGCCAGTCCATTTGAAATCTCTAAAAAGACAAATACTTGAGTAGTCACTTGTTGAAATGTCTAGAAAGACATATACTCCGGAGTATATTTAAGAACCAAGGGGGTAGTGCACAACCGCGTGGGAGACTCATCCCCGGTCGTTGCGCCGCATTAATAGTGAGTAATGAGCAACCAAATCACAAGCCCCACCTTTCCCACTGTAAGTTGCTCTGAAGAAGCAACCATCAATACGCTCTTCTTTGAATCCGCTCATACTACTCCATCCGTCACTATTTATACAACGCGCTTCAGAAAAAAGAAAAAAATCTGTGGGACCAAGGCGACTAGCAATCCGCCTGAAAAATAGCATTGGTAGTTATAGCACGGCGTCTATTACTAGAGGGAATAATGCATACACACATGCATGCAGTGCTTCCACCCCGGGTACACACATGCATGCACTTACTCCACTCCGTAGTAGTACAGTACATGGAGAGAAAATTGTGGACTTGATTGCGGTTACCATGCCCTAATTAATTGAGCATTAAACCAAATGCGTCTAAAGTCTCTCTGGTGGTGGAAATGCATTGAGAGAAATGCATCATAATGAAGCGTGCCCTGCAAACTGTGACAGAGGGAGGAGTAGTATGAAGGTGCAAAACCAAGTACGCGTATGGCCAGTTGATCAATGCACCTCCTCTTGGCATATCACTGACATGTGGGACATGAGTGTGAGAAAACCGATCTCAATTGATGGCAAAGAGCCAACCCGCCGTTCCTTGAGAGAGACGAGGAGAGAGAACACATAGGAGGGCTCGCACGGAGGCCAAGATATATTCGAGCTATTGGGGAACGTAGCAGTAAATAAAAAAATTCTATGCATCACCAAGATCAATCTATGGAGTCATCTAGCAATGAGAGAGAGGAGTGCATCTACATACCCTTGTAGATCGCGAGCGGAAGCGTTCAAGAGAACGGGGTTGATAGAGTCGTAGTCGTCGTGATCCAAATCACCAATGATCCTAGCGCCGAATGGACAGCACCTGACGTCTCCTCCTTCTTGATCCAGCAAGGGGGAGGGAGAGGTTGATGGATATCCAGCAGCACGACGGCGTGGTGGTGGAAGTAGCGGCGATCTCGGCAGGGCTTCGCCAAGCTCAGCGAGAGGGAGAGGTGTTACGGAGGGAGAGGGAGGCGCCAGGAGCAGGGGTGCGCATCCCTCCCTCCCCTACTTTTTATGTAGGGGCCCTGGGGGGCACCGCCCCCCTAGAGATTTAATCTCAAGGGGGGGGGCGGCCAAGGGGGTGGCTTGCCCCGCAAGCCAAGTGGGGCGCCCCCACCCCTAGGGTTTCCAACCCTAGGCGCAGGGGGAGGCCCAAGGGGGGTGCACCAGCCCACCAGGGGCTTGTTCCCCTCGCACTTCAGCCCATGGGGCCCTCCGGGATAGGTGGCCCCACCCGGTGGACCCCAGGGACCCTTCCGGCGGTCCCGGTACAATACCGGTGAACCCGAAACTTTCCTGGTGGCCGAAACTGGACTTCCTATATACAAATCTTCACCTCCGGACCATTCCGGTACTCCTCGTGACGTCCGGGATCTCATCCGGGACTCCGAACAACTTTCGGGTTACTGCATACTAATATCTCTACAACCCTAGCGTCACCGAACCTTAAGTGTGTAGACCCTACGGGTTCGGGAGACATGCAGACATGACCGAGACGACTCTCCGGTCAATAACCAACAGCGGGATCTGGATACCCATGTTGGCTCCCACATGCTCCTCGATGATCTCATCGGATGAACCACAATGTCGAGGATTCAAGTAATCCCGTATACAATTCCCTTTGTCAGTCGGTATGTTACTTGCCCAAGATTTGATCGTCGGTATCCCAATACCTCTTTCAATCTCGTTACCAGCAAGTCACTTTACTCGTACCGTAATGCATGATCCCGTGACCAACCACTTGGTCATATTGAGCTCATTATGATGATGCATTACCGAGTGGGCCCAGAGGTACCTCTCCGTCATACGGAGTGACAAATCCCAGTCTCGATTCGTGTCAACCCAACAGACACTTTCGGAGATACCTATAGTATACCATTATAGCCACCCAGTTACGTTGTGACGTTTGGTACACCCAAAGCACTCTTATGGTATCCGGGAGTTACACGACCTCATGGTCTAAGGAAATGATACTTGACATTAGAAAAGCTCTAACAAACGAACTACACGATCTTGTGCTATGCTTAGGATTGGGTCTTGTCCATCACATTATTCTCCCAATGATGTGATCCCGTTATCAATGACATCCAATGTCCATGGTCAGGAAACCGTAACCATATATTGATAAATGAGCTAGTCAACTAGAGGCTCACTAGGGACATGTTATGGTCTATGTATTCACACATGCATTACGATTTCTGGATAACACAATTATAGCATGAACAATAGACAATTATCATGAACAAGGAAATATAATAATAACCATTTTATTATTGCCTCTAGGACATATTTCCAACAGTCTCCCACTTGCACTAGAGTCAATAATCTAGTTACATTGTGATGAATCGAACACCCATAGAGTTCTAGTGTTGATCATGTTTTGCTCGCGGAAGAGGTTTAGTCAACGGATCTGCAACATTCAGATCTGTGTGCACTTTACAAATATCTATGTCTCCATCTTGAACATTTTCATGAACGGAGTTGAAGCGACACATGATGTGCCTGGTCTTCTTGTGAAACCTGGGCTCCTTGGCAAGGGCAATGGCTCCAGTGTTGTCACAGAAGAGAGTCATCGGCCCCGACGCATTGGGAATAACTCCTAGGTCTGTAATGAACTCCTTCATCCTGATTGCTTCATGTGCTGCCTCCGAGGCTGCCATTTATTCCGCTTCACATGTAGATCCCGCCATGACACTTTGCTTGCAACTGCACCAGCTTACTACCCCACCATTCAAAATATACACGTATCCGGTTTGTGACTTAGAGTCATCCAGATCTGTGTCGAAGCTAGCGTCGACGTAACCCTTTACAACGAGCTCTTCGTCACCTCCATATACGAGAAACATATCCTTAGTACTTTTCAGGTACTTCAGGATATTCTTGACCGCTGTCCAATGTTCCATGCCGGGATTACTTTGGTACCTTCCTACCAAACTTACGACAAGGTTTACATCAGGTCTGGTACACAACATGGCATACATGATAGACCCTATGGCCGAGGCATAGGGTACGACACTCATCTTTTCTCTATCTTCTGCCGTGGTCGGACATTGAGCCGAGCTCAATTTCACACCTTGCAACACAGGCAAGAACCCCTTCTTGGACTGATCCATATTGAACTTCTTCAATATCTTATCAAGGTATGTGCTTTGTGAAAGACCTATGAGGCGTCTCGATCTATCTCTATAGATCTTGATGCATAATATGTAAGCAGCTTCTCCAAGGTCCTTCATTGAAAAACACTTATTCAAGTAGGCCTTAATGCTGTCCAAAAGTTCTATATCATTTCCCATCAAAAGTATGTCATCCACATATAATATGAGAAATGCTACAGAGCTCCCACTCACTTTCTTGTAAACGCAGGCTTCTCCATAACTCTGCATAAACCCAAACGCTTTGATCATATCATTAAAGCGAAGTTCCAACTCTGAGATGCTTGCACCAGCCCATAGATGGAGCGCTAGAGCTTGCATACCTTGTTAGCATTCTTAGGATCGACAAAACCCTCCGGCTGCATCATATACAATTCTTCCTTAAGAAAGCCGTTAGGGAATGCCGTTTTGACGTCCATTTGCCATATCTCATAATCGTAGGATGCGGCAATTGCTAACATGATTCAGACGGACTTAAGCTTCGCTACGGGTGAGAAGGTCTCATCGTAGTCAACCCCTTGAACTTGTCGATAACCCTTAGTAACAAGTTGAGCCTTATAGATGGTAACATTACCATCCGCGTCCGTCTTCTTCTTAAAGATCCAATTATTCTCTATCGATCGCCGATCATCGGGCAAGTCTGTCAAACTCCATACTTTTTTTCATACATGGATCCTATCTTGGATTGCATTTCTTCAAGCCATTTGTTGGAATCTGGGCCCGCCGTCACTTCTTCATAGTTTGAAGGTTCACCGTTGTCTAACAACATGATTTCCAGGACAGGGTTGCCATACCATTCTGGTGTGGAACGTGTCCTTGTGGACCTTCGAAGTTCGGTAGTAACTTGATCTGAAGTACCTTGATCATCATCATTAACTTCCCCTCTAGTCGGTGCAGGCACCACAGGAACACCTTCCTGAGCTGCGCTACTTTCTGGTTCAAGAGGCAGTACTTCATCGAGTTCTACTTTCCTCCCACTTACTTCTCTCGAGAGAAACTCTTTCTCCAGAAAGGACCCGTTCTTGGCAACTGTAGGACCTTGAAGTATGTCTAGAGGGGGGTGATTAGACTACTTGACCAATAAAAACTTATCCTTTTCCCAATTTTAGAGTTTGGTAGATTTTAGCTATCTTAGGACAAGACAAACAATCATCACAAAATTCAAGCAAGCATGCAAAAAGTATATGAGCAGCGGAAATTAAAGCATGCAACTTGCAAGAAAGTAAAGGGAAGGGTTTGGAGGATTCAAACGCAATTGGAGACACGGATTTTTTTGGCGTGGTTCCGATAGGTGGTGCTATCGTACATCCACGTTGATGGAGACTTCAACCCACGAAGGGTAACGGTTGCGCGAGTCCACAGAGGGCTCCACCCACGAAGGGTCCACGAAGAAGCAACCTTGTCTATCCCACCATGGCTGTCGCCCACGAAGGACTTGCCTCACTAGCGGTATATCTTCACGAAGTAGGCGATCTCCTTGCCCTTACAAACTCCTTGGTTCAAATCCACAATCTTGTCGGAGGCTCCCAAGTGACACCTAGCTAATCTAGGAGACACCACTCTCCAAGAAGTAACAAATGGTGCGTTGATGATGAACTCCTTGCTCTTGTGCTTCAAATGATAGTCTCCCCAACACTCAACTCTCTCTCATAGGTTTTGGATCTGGTGGAAAGAAGATTTGAGTGGAAAGCAACTTGGGGAAGGCTAGAGATCAAGATTCATATGGTAGGAATGGAATATCTTGGCCTCAACACATGAGTAGGTGGTTCTTTCTTAGAAATGGTAAGTTGGAAGTGTAGGTTTGTTAGGATGGCTCTCTCAATGAATGACGAGGAGTGGGGGGTATATATAGCCTCCACACAAAATCTAACCGTTACACACAATTTACCAAACTCGATGGGACAGATTCAATAGACTCGGTCGGACCGATTTAGTAAACCTAGTGACCGTTAGGATTTTCAGTGGGACTGACATGTCATCTCGGTGGGACCAATATGGTTAGGGTTAGGGCATAACGTACTCTCGGTGAGACCGATTACACAAACTCGGTGAGACCGATTTTGGTAATAAGCTTTCCAAAGAGTTAGTCAGGTAAACTCGGTGGGACCGATTCGCTCATTTTGGTTAGACCGAAATGTCACGAAAGGGAAACAGGGAGTTTACATTGCAATCTCGGTGGGACCGATCGCTCACTTCGGTTAGACCAAAATGTTATGAAGGGAAACAGAGAGATTACAATCCCATCTCGATGAGACCGAGATCCCTATCGGTCGGACCAATTTGCCTAGGGGTTGTGGCAGTGGCTATGACATCCAAACTCGGTGGCGCCGGATAGAAAGAATCAGTAGGGCCGAGTTTGACTTTAGGTTTAGGTCATTTGTGGATGTGAGGAAGTAGTTGAGGGTATTTGGAGCATATCACTAAGCACATGAAGCAAGATGCTCATTAAGCAACACCTCATCCCTCCTTGATAGTATTGGCTTTTCCTATAGACTCAATGTGATCTTGGATCACTAAAATATAAAATGAAGAGTCTTGAGATTTTGAGCTTGAGCCAATACTTTGTCATTAGGATTTTGAGGGATCCACTTTCATCATCCATGCCATGCCATTCATTGAGCTTTCCTGAAATAATAGCCTTGGAATAGCATTAGCTCAATGAGCTATATGTTGTTATGAATTACCAAAACCACCTTGGGATAGTTGCACTTTCAATATCCCCCTTTTTGGTAATTGATGACAACATATAGATCAAAGCTTCGACAAATGATAATAAGATTGAAAAACATCGTCGCTTTGAGAATTATGTGATAAGCAAGAGCTCCCCCTAAATTTGTGCATAGTTTAAGATTTGCTTTGGACTGCAAATGCACAAGGAACTAGGCTCATGGCTTACTCTTCCATGTCACATACATCTTGGTGGAGCGCTCAAAATGATAAAGATTGAATACAAGCACTCATCACCAAGCAAAGTGAATGATCATATAAGGACAGGTAAGGAAATATCATCAAACATGCATAAGTGTAGCTATTGATCAAACACATGATCATCAATGTCTCATAGAAAACAGCATAGTATCTCAAGCAATCAAAAGCAAACAAAGTTTAACCACCAAAGCAAGAGAGAACAAAAGCAACACTCTCTCTCTCTAAGCCTATGATCTATACATTTTTCTCCCCCTTTGGCAACAAGTTACCAAAAAGTTCATAGAAAATGCATAGTGCTAGATCGACTCTCAGGCTTGATCTTCAGGTGGTGGTGTAGAGATGGCTCCTTGGACGAAGGCTTCAGTTGAAGTGGATGGAGCTAGAGGAGTTGGTGCTGGAGCTGGTTGCACTGGAGCTGTAGGAGCTATAGCTGGTGCAGATGATGTGGCTCTGGTGTCTGTCACAAGCACTGCAGCTGACCTTTGAGCTCTAGGCACTTTGGCAAATACATTAGTGGTAGTCTTGCCCTTCCTCTCCTGCATGTCATCCTGTAGCTGCTCCACAACTGACTGAAACTCAGTTACTTTGACATCTAGATCATAGAATTTTTGTTCCATGATTCTTTCCAGGCTCTCCTAATTTTGAGTTAGGGTGGCCAACCCCTTCTCAATCCTTAGTGTTGATGCTATCAAGTAACCAAGCTGCTCCTACTTGTTCTTCAAAAAGTACTCAGAAGCCTCCTCTTGTGTTGGCATCTTGGCAGCCTTCTCTCTCTTAGCCTTCTCCTTCTGCTCTTGAGCTTGCACTGATGATGGTTCATTCTCATTCATGAAAAGCTGATTGTCCTCAAAGTCTGGATATATAGCAAAATGTTCCTTATCCAACATATATTTTCCTGTGCCCATCTTTGAGTTAATCAACTCCTGAATCTGTGGGGCATATCCACAACTTCTCTTCTGGTCTGCTACAATCCTCTTAATGGTCTCAACCATAAGGCTCATGACCTTGAATTTCTGTGGCACATCAAACAAATGCAGCATGTTGATAGCATGCCCTCTAATCATGTTGTGCTCACCTGACTTGGGGAATGAGTGTGCCTTAGGATCCAGTTGATTGTTGGCAGCCCTGACAGAAGAAAGTGGATTGACCCAAACTTGAAAGTCTCTAGAGCTTTGTTTGGGATCTCCTTGTACATGTGTGCCATGGAATTGTGATCCATCTTCTTCTTGGCATAGACATCCAAGTCATCTTGACTCTCCTTTGGGGCATTGATCAGACTGGCCCATTCCTCAACGGTTGACTGGTACCTTGTACCTTCAGACATCCAAACTATCCTCCCATCTGGATAGAAGTGTGTTGTGGAGTAGAATTGCATAATGAGTTCATCATTCCAGTTGGTGAGCTTCTGCCCAACAAAATCTGCAACTACACAAGCAACAAAACTGTCTTGCACTCCAGGATAGTGTTCTTCATTTTCTTCCATGTAGGTCCAGTCGACCCACCTCATATCACACACTATGGGCTTCTTGTCCAACAAGATTGTCTCATAGAAATCCTGTTGTTCCTTTGTATGGAACCTGTAATCAACAGCAGTCCTTCTCCATAGCCTCAACCCTGAGTCTCTTCTAATATTCATGTCCTCAGCCACAGGATGAGCATCATTGTGGTCTGGTATCTTGGGCTTGAGCTTACTCAGGACTTTTCCTTCTTCATCTTCCTCATCAGCAACTTCAAGCACTGGGGCCTTGTTGTTCTCAGCAGCTGGAATACTCCTGGTATTCCTCTTTGGTGCAAGCTTGGGCTTGGGGGCAACTTTGGGTGCTTCCTTGGGCTTTGATGTTGCAGCCCCTGACTTAATAGCATCACCCATAAGATTTTGTGCCTTGGGTGCTGGTGCAGCAACCTCTTCTTCCTCTTCAGAGTCTCTCCTCATAGAGGGATTTCCAAGAAACTGGGTAGTAGTGGTTCTGGCTCTCTTCTTCTTCTTATCCTGAGCAGCAGCTTCATCTTCTGATTCAATGGTAAACTTCATAGTTTCTCTAGTGGGAACTTTCTTGGGTTTGGAACTTGTGACTCTCCTTGCAGGTGCCTCTTTGGGTTCAGTCTTTTCAGGCACTTGAGTAGATCCTCTGACCTTCATCATAGGTATCCTCTTGGCAAGAACCTTCCTATTGAGTCCAGGTTTAGTGTTCTTTGCTGAGGCATACTCCTTTTTGAGCACTACCTTCTTGGAGGTAGCCTCATCTTCTTCTGCCAAATAATCCTCATCCTCAGATTCTGAGGTTCTCTTCTTCCTTGTTGTCACACCCTGATTTTCTTGGCACAACACTTAAGATGATAAATCATGATAAAATGTGGTGTGACAAAAACTTTTGCATTATTTGACCTTTTATTTTGAGTTGGTTTTCTCTCTCTGTTTTTCAAGTGCTCTTTAAAGTCAACACAACTCCACCTTCTATACTTCATCTCCTTGCCCCAAACTTTTGCCCAATGATCATGCCATGTGTATAGAGAAACATAGTATTTTCTTACAAAAATAATTTGGCCAAATAGTATTTTCAAAAATTAGTTTTTCAAAAAACCCCTGAGTTGAGGTTTGCACTGCAAGTAGTTGATTTGGGGTGTGAAAAATATTTCAAAGAGTATATTTGAGACCTATTAGATATAGGTCTCCCATGAACCTCAAAAATATAATTTTAAAAGTCATTTTCCTATTTTATTTAAAATCTTTTTCTTAAGGCCAGAAATGGTCTTTAATAGGAAAAAAAATATTTTTATTGTTTCAAAAATATTTGAAAAAACCTAGGGAAACTCAGTGGACATATATTGTCCATATATAAGAGTTTCAACACATGGTCATGTTCAAAATATTGATCAAATCCCTCAAAAACCCTTTCTGGATATTTCAAGCTTTTGTAATATTTACAAACGAAATATTCTCCAAAAATTCCAAGAAAATTCTATCATGTCACATATGACATGTTTGATGATCTTGACAAGTATCATGTCATGGAGAATAATATAACCCCATGAAATCCCCTCAAAACCATTTCTGTCCATTTTGAAGTTTGAGCAACTTTACATTGCCAAACATGTCCAAATGTTCTCAAACCTTGTGAACATGCTCAAATGGCCTAATCATTCATCTATACCAAATGGCACAAGTTGGAGAAAATGTTGTCTTGATCAAAGTGCCCCAAAACCCTGCCTGTCCAGAACCAAATTTGAACAACTTTGTACTACCAACTTTCTCCCCTTGACCCCAACTTTGGTGAGCATATTCACATGACCAAATGAGGCAACTACACCAAGTGGTGCATCAAGGAGAAGTGATTTTCTCAACTAGATCTTCACAAGTTCATTTCTGCTAATTTCTAGGGTTTACAAAAGTTGCATTGGCAACTTTGCCCAAATAAGCTCCAAATTGGTGAAGGGCATTAATTATATGTGTCATTTCACCCTGTGGAGTCTCATGGAAATTGGAAATCATTTGCTTGCCAAAACCTTTATCAAACACCTTCTGCCATTTTACTAAAACCCCTGTTTTGACCACTTCCACTCTTCTCCATGGCCTCAACTCTTTACCACAGCCCCACCTAGACCTCTTCTACCTCCAGTGTCACACCCTAGCTAGTTCATGCATTAGAGTGTTGCATCATGTTTATTCTCTCATCAGAAACCTGAAATGGGGATGACAGAACCCCCAGCCCCCTCTGAAACCAACTAGGGTTTACTAAAAACTTTTTCAATAAACCTGAAATGCCCTTCTAAAATGCCCATCATTTTTGTCTTGGTTCAGAACCTCTGCCAAAAGTGATGCACATTTTCCTAGGTCATCTTAGGGTCTTTGAATTAAATCTTAGATATTTGAATTTGGGCATTTAAAATTATATAAAATATCCAGATGCTCAAATATCTCCAAACTAAAATATTTCATGTTGGAAATAATCCAACTATGGACCAGGAGTAGTTTGGTGATTTTAGGAGTTGCCTAAGTATTTTTAATAATTCAACAAAGTTGCAGAAGTATTAAAAAAACAGAAAACAGTAAAAATAGCAAAACCTTACCTGGCGCCCAGCACCCGGCCCACCTGCCGGCCCAGCCCAGCGCCGCTCCAGCGAGCTGCTTGCCGGCCAGGCAGGCAGGCAGGTTCCCGACGGCGACCGCAGCGCGCGCCACGCAGCTGGCTGCCGCCCTGCTCCACCTCCTCGCCTCGGGGCTGGATGGATGAGCTCCACGCAGCACCATGAACCTGCTGGACACCTCCATTCTCCCCCAACTCCTCTCTCTCGCGCTCCCCCGCCATGGCCGACGCCATCGCCGCCACCCCCTCGCCGTAGCCACGCCCTCCGTCAACCCCACGCCATGCCGCAGTGTCCAGGAGCTCCGTCACCCTCCTCTCCTTCGAGCAAGCCGAGCCCCAAGCGCTCGCAAGGCCCGAGCCCACCACATCGACCTCGACCGAACCGCCGTCGCCGGAGATCCCCTTCAACGCCGTCGTCGCTCCGGTCCGTCCCCGGCCGCACCAAGGGCTTCGTCGAACTCCCCGTGAGCTTAACCATCTTCCCCTCCCTTCTTTTCCTGCTCCTGAGCCGTGTTGTGACCTCCCGGAGCTCAACTGCACCCACCGCCGCGGAGCTCGTCGCCGACGTGCTCCCGGTCATCCTCCGGGCACTCCACGGTGTCCATCTTGCTCACCGCGTCACGTAGCACCTAACTAGCTACTCCCCGCACCTCACCGACCCCTCTAGCGTCAAGTTCGCCTTCGGCCGAACTCCGGTGGCCGCCAAAGTCGTCGCCGGCGCCAACTCCGGCCACCCCGACCCCAACGGACTCCACCAAGAGCTGCGGCTCGTCCTCAGCTCCTCTCCGGTGGCCTCCACGGCTCGTTTGGTTGCCGGAACGGCAGAAACCATTCCCGCCGCCGCGTCGGGTTCGCCGGCGGCTAAACGCCGGCGCAGTCGACCCGGGTTTGACCACGGGTGGGCCCTGGTTGACTCTCCTGAGTCAATGACAGGTGGGGCCCAGCCCTGTTAATTAAACAGGTTTAGTTTTATTTAAACTTTAACTAAACTAATCACACTGACACGCGGGACCCACTGTCAGGTTTGACCCGGACCGTGTCCCGTTGACCTGCTGATGTCACACTGACGCAGTAATTGATTTTCTTGATTTAATCTAATATAGGAAATTCCAGAATATAGTTTAAACTTCAAAAATTCATAACTTTTAATCTGTAACTCCAAATCAGACAAATTATATATGAAAAATGATCAGAAAAATCCAATCTATCCATCTGTACTATTTTCATGCATGACTAAACAAGTTAACTTGATGTTTAATGCAGAACAAGATAAAGCACTTTAAAGGGCCATGTATGAGTTTGAAATTTGAATCTTTGGTTCAAATTGGTTCAAACCCTTCTGGCTTTAGTTGCATTAGCCCAACACACTCATATTGCCATGTTTCATGCATGCATCATATTGTTGCACATTGTTTGGTGATGGTTGTGTATCGGTGTTCTTTGCGGCAGGTTCTGCCTCCGAGGAGTACCGTGATTACCCTAACGAAGAACCGTATCAGTGCATCGAACCATCAGGCAAGCAACCAACCATTTGATCATATTGATACAATCCCATGTTCCCGCTCCTGCTCTCTTTTACTGCATTAAGACAACGCATTTCAAACTGCTGTGTGTTATGGTAGTTGAACCCATTTCCTCTGCATGACCTGTCATTGCCACAGTAACTAGATGAAACCCACTAGCATGTGTGGGAGTTGATTGAGCCATATGTATGTGTTGTTCCTACCTTGCTATGCCTGCTATGCTTAGAGTCGTGTCAGGTCTGGTTCATCGGGGTGATGGGCTAGAGTGAAATGATTATGTCGGTAATGAGAGTGGTGTGGTGAACACGATTTGGTAAAGGTATCGATGAGAGGCCATGTAGGAGTACATGGTGGGTTGTTTCATTGAAGCCGACCTTAAGCACTGAGATCTGTATGTGTGATTTAAGATTCAGCTACTACCATGCATTGGGCCCGAAACCAATGGACCCTCTCGACTTCTTATTCACCCTAGTTCTCTGTCCAGGAGTTGCAAGTAGTTTCTGGTGTTTGTAGCCTACTGGAGGCCGTGGACAGCGCTGACCGTAGGGGTGGGCTGTGATGCGGTAGGTATGTGGCACGGTGTACCGAATACCCGTTAGGTATCTCGGGAACCCTGATCACATCGTTTGGGGCTGTGAGCGAAACCTCGGCCGGATCTCCTCATGGATGGAACCCGAATAGGCGATAAGCCTGGACTAGAGGCTTAGGTGATTAGGTAGGTCGTGGCCGACACCCACGTTGGGCTTCCGCTTGAAGGTTGCCGAGTACATGTCGTGTAAACGACGGTAAGTGGTGAGAGCGTGTATGAAGAAGTACACCCCTGCAGGGTTATCATGATCTATTCGAATAGCCGCGTCCGCGGTAAAGGACTACTTGGTTGCCTTTACAATTCATAGACAAGTAAATGGAAACTACTAAAAGCCTCAAGATAAGTGTGAGTGCCGAGGATGGCTCTTCCGTAGGAAGACGGAGGTGGATCCTCGGTAGTGTATTGAAGTGGTGAGTAGTGGACTTGTGTGCGCAAAACCATTTCAAGTTGGAGTCTCGTAGGATACTCTAGCCAAGAGTCAAAGCTGGCTTGCTGCAATAACTCCACCAACCCTTCTTGATAATGTGCATGTATGTAGGATCTGATGTAAGTCTTGCTGAGTACCTTTGTACTCATGTTGCTATAATTTACATTTTTACAGAAGACGCTGCAACCCCTTCTGATGGGTTCTTCGTAGATGTTGACATCAATGAGTAGGTTAAGGCCCAGGTGGTGATCCTGAGCTTGTGAAGGACCACTTAGTATAGCTAGGCTTTCCTAGCCTCTTTTATTTTACTAGTTGTTTGTACTCAGACCAGTTACTTCCGCTGCTGGTTTGTATGACTGTAAGACTTGAATGCTGGGTCGTGTGACCCGTACCTATGTGTTTGTTATGTATGGCTCTCTGAGCCTTAAATAAAGTACTTGTGTCGTAGAGTCATGTTGTGATGCCATGTTGTATTTGCACATATCGAGCATCTTGTGTGTATGTTATTGAAATGCTTGGTATGTGTGGGATCTGACTATCTAGTTGTTTATCTTTAGTAGCCTCTCTTACCGGGAAATGTCTCCTAGTGTTACCGCTGAGCCATGGTAGCTTGCTACTGCTCTGGAACACTTAGGCTGGCCGGCATGTGTCCTTCTTCGTTCCTGTGTCTGTCCCTTCGGGGAAATGTCACGCATTGTGTACCGGAGTCCTGTTAGCCCGCTACAGCCCGGTTTACCGAAGTCCTGCTAGCCCAGTGCTACAGCCCAGACCCACTTGCTGATGACCGACACGTTCGAAGCTGGGTCATGGATGCCTGTCCCTGTAAGTCTGTGCCACTTTGGGTTTACGACTAGTCATGTCAGCCCGGGCTCCTTATCATATGGATGCTAGCGACACTATCATATACGTGAGCCAAAAGGCGCAAACGGTCCCGGGAAAAGGTAAGGCGACACCCGTGGGGATACCGTGCGTGAGGCCGCAAAGTGATATGAGGTGTTACAAGCTAGATCGATGTGACATCGAGTCGGCGTCCTGACAGCGTTGGTATCAGAGCCGGACTGCCTGTAGGTTCTCCAAGCCAAACTGGTCGATGTTTAGTCTAGAAATTCTTTAGTTATATGTAGGGGAATTGTTTGTGGGTTGGAACGTAAGGCTCTTTTTACTCCTTTACCTTATGACATTCTGATCTGAGTCAGTCTATTCTTCCACCGGGGGTTAAGGAATTAGGATTTTTTCTCTCTATGAGGATCACGTGTTACTAATCAGTAGTACCTTATAGGTTTGATGGATACAAGCCTAGTTCAGTTCTACTACCACATTATGTTGTTAGGATGGACTCAGAACTTTGATATGATGATGTTGAGTGTGTATGAAATCCTTTGTCAAATGTCTCAAAATTCTTCTTGAGCATTTACAGCTGTTATGCTGCCGAAATTTTGCTAGAAATTCTAATGCCTTTGCATTATGGTTGTGCTTTCAGATGGCCACTCGCGACCTCAATCAAGTGGTTCGCCTGACTCGATGCCTAGATGTACCCGGCCATACCGCCATGTTGGTCAGGGTAATGACTGAGGCTGGATACCGTTGGTATCCTGAGTACACGGTCGAAGAGCAATTTCGAGACTTTAATCAAAGCCAGTATCTCTGCACTGTCAGGATATTTCCATCTTATCCTGGATCCACCGAGCCCCTTCACTGCTCCTATGGACTCGGGGTTACTATTGAGATGGCTGTGCAGGACGCCGCCTACTCTATGATGACCATCATGCGAGTCAGGTCTGGCCTATTTCGGGACTCTGATTTCCGGTATATGCCAGGATCACTTCCGGGAGCACAAGGGTATCTCCAGGCTATCTATGCTGACCCCACTCAGGAGGATTCACGGACTTGCACCACTGCTGAGATGCTCGAGGATAAGGACCGTGAAAATCGGGCCTTGAGGCTAGAGCTCTTCAATACCCGTGCTGACCATTGGGCCACGTTGACTCGGTTTGCACTGGCGGTGCAAGCTGGATATTCGGATATGCGCGATCTCTATCCTATGAGATCTGCTTTGCCAGACGTGATGGGTTGGCATGATGTAGGAGGCATCACCCCACCTCGCGGTCCCCGCAGGCCACCGTCTATTTGTCCAAGACCTCATCCTAGCCCCTATGGTCCACAAGCTCCGCGAGATCGTCTATTCCCGGATGATCATGTTGAGCTTCCAGGCTATGGAGGTGACTTCTACGAGAACTACTACGGATCGGTCTGAGTTAGTGGTAGTATCACTAGTTCGTACTAGCTGTGTCGTCTATCGTCCCGCGTGACTCGTTGGATATGACCTAGTTTGTACTCTTTCCGGAGGTGTAGAAAAATAATGTACAGGAGCTTGGGATGCCTCCGATGAGATGTAATCCTCTTTTCACCGTAATAGTACCTTGTTTGGTCTTGTACTAGACCTTGTATGGTGTGTATGACGATGGAATAAAGAAGCAGTTTCTATATCTACCATGTCATACGGATGATCATCTTGCATTCCGAGTTATTCCTTACATTCTGTATCCTATGTCGGAATCTTATCATTCTGACTAAGTCATTGTCTTGTTTACCTAGGATGGTCAACACGCGCAATAACCCTGCTCCTCAAGAGCAGGCCGAAGGCAGTGAAGTCAGGAATGCAAATCTGCCTCATCCTCCTTCCCTAGCCGAAATTATGCTGGAAGCCGAAAGAAACAAGCGGGAGACCAACCGTTTTTGGAGCGTATTGAACAGAACACAGCACACCATCAGAGGACTTACGTGGTGTCACTCAGTGATTTCATCAAGTTACATCCACCCACGTTCCACCACTCCGTCGAGCCTCTCGATGGTGATGACTGGCTTCGCAGTATTTCTCACAAACTGCGCTCCGCGCTAGTAGCCGAGGCTGACAAGGTCACCTTTGCTGCATATCATCTTGAAGGCCCCGCCAGTCTCTGGTGGGAGAATTATGGAGCTATGCGCCCAGCGGGCCATGTCACTACTTGGGCTGAATTCAGCGAGGCTTTCCGTGAACATCACATTCCGGAGGGTCTCATGGACCATAAACGTGAGGAATTTTGCAGTTTCACTCAAGGCCGACTCTCTGTGGATGCTTACAGCAGGGAGTTCGGTAACCTCGCACGATATGCACCTGAGGAAGTTTCTACTGATGCCAGAAGCAAGCAAGGTTCCGTAAGGGACTTAGTCCTGAGCGTCGTCGTGACCTCCGTCTGCATGAGTGCACATCTTTTCAGAAGCTTGTTAACAAGGCCATCAGTGCTGAGACTGGTCAGACTGATTATGATGCAACACGCAAGCATGGCCGTGACGTGGGTTCCACATCCGGTGCTGGTCCTCAGAAGCGCCGCGTGTGGGTGCCCAACACTGCCCTGCCACCCAGGTTCACACCGAGGCCATCCTTCCAGGCGCCTCGCCCCGTTCAACAGTCTGCACCAGCCAAACCCTATGGTGGTCCAACCAACAATGCTCCTCCACGTACCAGTTCCGTGACTTGTTTTAAGTGTGGGGAATCTGGCCACTATATGCGCGAGTGTCCCCAGACCAACCCCAACCAACCTGCTAAAGCTGTTGGCCGCGGCAAGCCGACAGGAAAAGTGTTCCACGCCAAGCCGGCCACCGCTACACGTGGCCATGTCAACTGTATCTCTGCCGAAGAAGCTCAAGAGGATCCCAACGTTGTTCTCGGTACGCTCCTTGTTAATTGCCACCCGGCATCTGTTCTTTTCGATACAGGAGCATCTCATTCATTTATATCCGAGAGCTATGCTCGTCTGCATAACACCACATTCTGTGAGATGCCCACCTCTATGGTAATTCAAACTCCGGGATCCAAATGGCAAACTTCTAGAGTAAGCCATGGAAACGAAATCCAAGTCGACAGACTTGTTTTTCTTGCATCTTTGATAGCCCTTAAATCTTCGGATATTAATATCATCTTGGGTATGGACTGGATGTCAGCTCATCATGCCCAAATTGATTGCTTCTCTAGGACTGTTCAACTCACCCATCCCTCGGGGAAGATAGTCAATGTCTTGACCCGAATAGCCAAGCGACAGTTATATTATCTTAACGCCAGCCCTTTGCCAGACCTTGAGGATGTTCCGGTAGTCCGTGACTTTCTGGATGTCTTCCCAGAGGAATTGCCAGGTGTTCCACCTGACAGGGATGTGGAGTTCGTAATAGACCTTATTCCAGGAACCGTCCCGATTGCTAGAAGACCTTATAAGATGGCACCACTAGAACTAGCGGAGCTTAAGAAACAACTCGATGAGTCCTTGAAAAAGGGTTTCATCCGACCTAGTTCATCTCCGTGGGCTTGCCCCGTCCTCTTTGTCAAGAAGAAGGATGGTACGGACCGGATGGTTGTAGATTATCGACCTGTCAATTTGGTCACAATCAAGAACAAATATCCGCTCCCCAGGATCAACGACCTGTATGATCAGCTCGCTGGATCCTCAGTCTTCTCCAAAATGGATTTGAGGTTGGGCTACCATCAAATCAAAATCAGGAACGGGGACATTCCTAAAACGGTCTTTGTTACTCGTTATGGCCAATACGAGTACACCGTCATGTCCTTCGGTTTAACCAATGCTCCAGCCACCTTTTCTCGGTTAATGAACTCAATCTTCATGGAGTATTTGGATAAATTCGTCGTGGTTTACCTCGATGATATACTCATCTACTCCAAGAGCGAGGAAGAACATGCCGAACATCTAAGGCTAGTGTTGAAGAAACTTCGAGAGCATCGCCTTTATGCCAAATTTTCTAAATGTGAATTTTGGTTGTCAGAAGTGACCTATCTGGGTCATGTAATATCTGGTAAAGGTATTGCTGTTAACCCCGAGCGAGTTCAAGCCGTCCTTAATTGGACTCCACCTGAATCGGTCAAGCAAGTTCGGAGTTTTCTGGGCTTAGCGAGATATTGCCGTCGCTTTGTCGAAAACTTCTCCAAAGTTGCTAAACCTCTAACCGAACTCCTCAAGAAAGATAAAAAGTTCGAGTGGACTCCACAATGTGAGCACAGTTTTCAGGAACTGAAAAGACGCCTGACTTCTGCTCCCGTACTGGTACCGCCAGACTTCTCTAAGGACTTTGTTATCTACTGCGACGCCTCTCGACAAGGACTAGGTTGCATTCTCATGCAAGAGCGACACGTAATTGCTTACGCTTCACGGCAATTGCACCCACATGAGGAGAATTATCCTACTCATGATCTAGAGCTTGCAGCTGTAATCTATGCACTTAAAACCTGGCGACATTACCTTCTTGGTAATCGTTGCGAAATATTCACTGATCACCAAAGTCTGAAGTACATCTTCACCCAACCGGATTTGAATCTCAGGCAAAGACGTTGGGTTGAGTTGATCACAGATTTCGACTTAGGAATAACTTACACCCCAGGGAAAGCCAATGTCATGGCTGATGCGCTAAGTCGTAAATCTTATTGTAACAACCTGATGTTACAACAAAGTCAACCGCTTCTCCATGAGGAATTTCGGAAACTTAATCTCCACATTGTTCCTCAAGGATTCCTTTCCACCTTGGTGGCGAAACCTACCCTTACGGATCAGATCATCAAAGCACAGAAGGTAGATCTGGGAATTTCCCGCATCAAGAGAAACATCAAGAAAGGAGTTGCGAATTGTTTCTCCATTGATGATCAAGGGGTCGTATACTTCGGGAATCGACTAGTGGTTCCCAAAGTGCGAAACCTGAGGCGATTGATCCTTAAGGAAGCTCATGAATCTCCTCTCACTATTCATCCCAGTAGTACTAAGATGTATCAGGACCTACTCTAGAGGTTCTGGTGGACTAGGATGAAGAGAGAAATTGCTCAGTATATTGCTAATTGCGACGTCTGTCGTCGTGTAAAAGCAGAGCATCAACGGCCTGCTGGCACCCTTCAACCCCTAGCTATTCCTGAATGGAAATGGGATAAAATTGGTATGGATTTCATTACCGGTTTTCCCAGGACCAAGAGAGGGAATAATGCTATCTTCGTCGTTGTCGATCGTCTTTCCAAAGTGGCCCATTTCTTACCTGTTCGTGAGAGTATAACTGCTAGTCAGTTGGCAGACTTGTACATCTCCCGAATAGTGTCTCTCCATGGTGTTCCTTTGGAAATTAACTCGGATCGAGGAAGTCTTTTCACCTCTCGATTTTGGGAAAGTTTCCAAAATGCTATGGGAACCCGCCTTTCCTTTAGCACCGCTTTTCACCCTCAATCGAGTGGTCAAGTAGAACGCGTCAACCAGATCCTAGAAGACATGCTTCGAGCCTCTGTTATCTCATTCGGAATGGAGTGGGAGAAATGCCTTCCATTTGCCGAATTTGCTTACAACAACAGCTATCAATCTAGCTTGGGTAAAGCCCCTTTTGAACTTCTCTATGGACGACGGTGTCGAACACCCCTTAACTGGTCAGAAACCGGGGAAAGACAATTCTTTGGCCCGGATATGATTCAGGAAGCGGAAGAGCAAGTTCGCATCGTTCGTGAAAAGTTGAAAACAGCCCAATCTCGTCAAAAGAGTCAATATGACCAGAAACATAAGGCTATGACTTTCGAGGTTGACGAGAAGGCTTACCTTCGGGTTACTCCTCTGAAGGGAACCCATCGTTTCGGTATCAAAGGCAAATTGGCTCCCCGTTACATTGGACCTTTTTGTATTCTCGCTAAACGAGGAGAAGTTGCCTACCAGTTGGAACTACCTCCGCATCTCTCCAGAGTCCACGATGTCTTCCACGTTTCTGAACTCAGGCGTTGCTTCTCGGATCCTATCCGTGGAGTGGACCACGAAACGCTTGATCTCCAAGATAATCTCACGTATCAAGAGTACCCCATTCGTATCCTCGATCAGGCCGAGCGTACCACTCGACGTCATAATATCAAGTTTCTCAAAGTTCAATGGTCGCACCATTCTGAGGACGAAGCAACTTGGGAAAGGGAGGATCGTCTTCGACTCGAGTATCCCGCCTTCTTCTCGGAGGAACCTAAATCTCGGGACGAGATTCTTTTTAGTGGGGGTGAGTTGTCACACCCTAGCTAGTTCATGCATTAGAGTGTTGCATGATGTTTATTCTCTCATCAGAAACCTGAAATGGGGATGACAGAACCCCCAGCCCCCTCTGAAACCAACTAGGGTTTACTAAAAACTTTTTCAATAAACCTGAAATGCCCTTCTAAAATGCCCATCATTTTTCTCTTGGTTCAGAACCTCTGCCAAAAGTGATGCACATTTTCCTAGGTCATCTTAGGGTCTTTGAATTAAATCTTAGATATTTGAATTTGGGCATTTAAAATTATATAAAATATTTAGATGCTCAAATATCTCCAAACTAAAATATTTCATGTTGGAAATAATCCAACTATGGACCAGGAGTAGTTTGGTGATTTTAGGAGTTGCCTAAGTATTTTTAATAATTCAACAAAGTTGCAGAAGTATTAAAAAAACAGAAAACAGTAAAAATAGCAAAACCTTACCTGGCGCCCAGCACACGGCCCACCTGCCGGCCCAGCCCAGCGCCGCTCCAGCGAGCTGCTTGCCGGCCAGGCAGGCAGGCAGGTGCCCGACGGCGACCGCGGCGCGCGCCACGCAGCTGGCTGCCGCCCTGCTCCACCTCCTCGCCTCGGGGCTGGATGGATGAGCTCCACGCAGCGCCGTGAACCTGCAGGACACCTCCATTCTCCCCCAACTCCTCTCTCTCGCGCTCCCCCGCCATGGCCGACGCCATCACTGCCACCCCCTCGCCGTAGCCAAGCCCTCCGTCAACCCCACGCCGTGTCGCAGTGTCCAGGAGCTCCGCCACCCTCCTCTCCTTCAAGCAAGCCGAGCCCCGAGCGCTCGCAAGGCCCGAGCCCACCGCATCGACCTCGACCGAACCGACGTCGGTGGAGATCCCCTTCAACGCCGTCGTCGCTCCGGTCCGTCCCCGACCGCACCAAGGGCTTCGTCGAACTCCCCGTGAGCTTAACCATCTTCCCCTCCCTTATTTTCCTGCTCCCGAGCCGTGTAGCGACCTCCCGGAGCTCAACTGCACCCACCGCCGCGGAGCTCGTCGCCGACGTGCTCCCGGTCATCCTCCGGCCACTCCACGGTCATCTTGCTCACCGCGTCATGTAGCACCTAACTAGCTACTCCCCGCACCTCACCGACCCCTCTAGCATCAAGTTTGCCTTCGGCCGAACTCCAGTGGCCGCCAAAGTCGTCGCCGGCGCCAACTCCGGCCACCCCGACCCCAACGGACTCCACCAAGAGCTGCGGCTCGTCCTCAGCTCCTCCCCGGTGGCCTCCGCGGCTCGTTTGGTTGCCGGAACGGCAGAAACCACTTCCGCCGCCGCGTCGGGCTCGCCGGCGGCTAAACGCCTGTGCAGCCGACCCGGGTTTGACCACGGGTGGGCCCTGGTTGACTCTCCTGAGTCAATGACAGGTGGGGCCCAGCCCTGTTAATTAAACAGGTTTAGTTTTATTTAAACTTTAACTAAACTAATCACACTGACACGCGGGACCCACTGTCAGGTTTGACCCAGACCGTGTCCCGTTGACCTGCTGATGAAACACTGACGCAGTAATTGATTTTCTGGATTTAATCTAATATAGGAAATTCCAGAATATAGTTTAAACTTCAAAAATTCATAACTTTTAATCTGTAACTCCAAATCAGACAAATTATATATGAAAAATGATCAGAAAAATCCAATCTATCCATCTGTACTATTTTCATGCATGACTAAACAAGTTAACTTGATGTTTAATGCAGAACAAGATAAAGCACTTTAAAGGGCCATGTATGAGTTTGAAATTTGAATCTTTGGTTCAAATTGGTTCAAACCCTTCTGGCCTTAGTTGCATTAGCCCAACACACTCATATTGCCATGTTTCATGCATGCATCATATTGTTGCACATTGTTTGGTGATGGTTGTGTATCGGTGTTCTTTGCGGCAGGTTCTGCCTCCGAGGAGTACCGTGATTACCCTAACGAAGAACCGTATCAGTGCATCGAACCATCAGGCAAGCAACCAACCATTTGATCATATCGATACAATCCCATGTTCCCGCTCCTACTCTCTTTTACTGCATTAAGACAACGCGTTTCAAACTGCTGTGTGTTACGGTAGTTGAACCCATTTCCTCTGCATGACCTGTCATTGCCACAGTAACTAGATGAAACCCACTAGCATGTGTAGGAGTTGATTGAGCCATATGTATGTGTTGTTCCTACCTTGCTATGCCTGCTATGCTTAGAGTCGTGTGAGGTCTGGTTCATCGGGGTGATGGGCTAGAGTGAAATGATTATGTCGGTAATGAGAGTGGTGTGGTGAACACGATTTGGTAAAGCTATCGATGAGAGGCCATGTAGGAGTACATGGTGGGTTGTTTCATTGAAGCCGACCTTAAGCACTGAGATCTGTATGTGTGATTTAAGATTCAGCTACTACCATGCATTGGGCCCGAAACCAATGGACCCTCTCGACTTCTTATTCACCCTAGTTCTCTGTCCAGGAGTTGCAAGTAGTTTCTGGTGTTTGTAGCCTACTGGAGGTCGTGGACAGCGCTGACCATAGGGGTGGGCTGTGATGCGGTAGGTACGTGGCACGGTGTACTGAATACCCGTTAGGTATCTCGGGAACCCTGTTCACATCGTTTGGGGCTGTGAGCGAAACCTCGGCCGGATCTCCTCATGGATGGAACCTGAATAGGCGATAAACCTGGACTAGAGGCTTAGGTGATTAGGTAGGTCATGGCCGACACCCACGTTGGGCTTCCGCTTGAAGGTTGCCGAGTACATGTCGTGTAAACGACGGTAAGTGGTGAGAGCATGTATGAAGAAGTACACCCCTGCAGGGTTATCATGATCTATTCGAATAGCCGCGTCCGTGGTAAAGGACTACTTGGTTGCCTTTACAGTTCATAGACAAGTAAATGGAAACTACTAAAAGCCTCAAGATAAGTGTGAGTGCCGAGGATGGCTCTTCCGTAGGAAGATGGAGGTGGATCCTCGGTAGTGTATTGAAGTGGTGAGTAGTGGACTCGTGTGCGCAAAACCATTTCAAGTTGGAGTCTCGTAGGATAGTCTAGCCAAGAGTCAAAGCTGGCTTGCTGCAATAACTCCACCAACCCTTCTTGATAATGTGCATGTATGTAGGATCTGATGTAAGTCTTGCTGAGTACCTTTGTACTCATGTTGCTATAATTTACATTTTTACACAAGACGTTGCAAACCCTTCTGATGGGTTCTTCGTAGTCGTTGACATCAATGAGTAGGCTAAGGCCCAGGTGGTGATCCTGAGCTTGTGAAAGACCACGTAGTATAGCTAGGCTTTCCAAGCCTCTTTTATTTTACTAGTTGTCTGTACTCAGACAAGTTACTTCCGCTGCTGGTTTGTATGACTGTATGACTTGAATGCTGGGTCGTGTGACCCGTACCTATGTGTATGTTATGTATGGGTCTCTGAGCCTTAAATAAAGTACTTGTGTCGTAGAGTCATGTTGTGATGCCATGTTGTATTTGCACATATCGAGCATATTGTGTGTATGTTATTGAAATGCTTGGTATGTGTGGGATCTGACTATCTAGTTGTTTATCTTTAGTAGCCTCTCTTACCGGGAAATGTCTCCTAGTGTTACCGCTGAGCCATGGTAGCTTGCTATTGCTCTGGAACACTTAGGCTGGCCGGCATGTGTCCTTCTTCGTTCCTGTGTCTGTCCCTTCGGGGAAATGTCACGCATTGAGTACCGGAGTCCTGTTAGCCCGCTACAGCCCGGTTTACCGGAGTCCTGCTAGCCCAGTGCTACAGCCCGGACCCACTTGCTGATGACCGACACGTTCGAAGCTGGGTCATGGATGCCTGTCCCTGTAAGTCTGTGCCACTTTGGGTTTACGACTAGTCATGTCAGCCCGGGCTCCTTATCATATGGATGCTAGCGACACTATCATATACGTGAGCCAAAAGGCGCAAACGGTCCCGAGAAAAGGTAAGGCGACACCCGTGGGGATACCGTGCGTGAGGCCGCAAAGTGATATGAGGTGTTACAAGCTAGATCGATGTGACATCGAGTCGGGGTCCTGACATCCAGTAACTCCTCCCCGGTCTCAACTTAATGATTGAAGGGTGAAACATCCTCATTTACCCCTCTGGACAACCCCTTTCCCTCTCTCTCTCAACCCCACTCCTCTCCTACTGGCTCACAAGGGCATCCAATGCCCCTCCCCTCTTCTTTACTCTCTCCTAGAGCTACCAGACATTGGTGGCCGCGCCCACAAGGCATATAAAATGCCATGGCATGCCATTTGCACGCTATGGAGTGTGCTACAGTGCGCTCCCGCACTGTAGCCGCCCCCTCCCAACCGCCTCCGGCCACCTCGAGCCTCTCCCTCGCGCTAGTCGAGGTGCCTCGACGTCCTCAAAACGCTACGCGGTCGGCTCCCTCCTCTCTCCTCCTCCCCGCGCCTCCGCGCTAGCAAACACCGGCCGCCCGAGCGCGCCAATGGCACGGTTCACATGCGCGCGCCTCTGACCTCTCCCCACTCCCTCTTTCTATCTCACCCGACGTAGTCGCCGTCCAAGAACACCCCAGACACCACGCCTGCATCCCCCGAGCCCTGCAGCGACGAGCGTGAGCTCGCCGACGCAAGGGTCTACGGGACCTCGCCGTTCACCTATTTAAAGGCCTCCCCGAGCCCTCCTCTCCTCACCACTCGCTCTCTGCACCACCAAACCCACCCCCTGCACCCCCAGTTCCTCTCCAGAGCCGCCCGAGCTCGAGATCGAGCTCGAGCTCCGCCGCTTCGGCTCGCCGGAGTTCGCGAGGTACGGGCCCTCTCCGCTCCCACTCTCGCTCGATCTGGAACCGCAGGAGCCCACTGACCATTTCCCCTCTGTCTCCCCTCTCTATCGCAGCCGGAATCAACCGGGGCAAGCTCCTCCCGAAGCTCTGCCGCCGGCTTCCTCGTCGCCGGCGAACCCCTGCATCCCGGCGACCAACTCCACCTCCACCCGAACGGCGACTCCGCCCTAAGCACACCGGTGCCCTCGGATCGCCTCGCCGTCGACCACAGCGACGCCGGTGAGCTCGCCTCCCTCTCTGGCCCGAGGTTGAAGACGACGGCCGTGGGGCCCGTCAGTCAGCCTCACATACTGACGGGTGGGCCCCACCCGTCAGGTTTAAAATGCACGCGCGCGAACCGTTTCGCTGCGACGGCTGAAGGCGTATTTTGCCTTTACGCCTTTGACGTGGCAGCCTCGCGCGGGCTGAATCCCCCCTGGGCCTGCTGCACTGTGGCCTTTCTGGCCCAGTGCCACAGTGCCATTTTCCTTTTCTTTTTTCTGTCACTTTTGCAAATATTGCACAGGATAAAATATTCATCCAAATGCAATAATTCCAACTCCCATATTTTTCTAAAAATCCCACCTATTTAATGGTGTAATTTTCATAAGTATCCATCAAACTTTTCTGCACTGTTCAAATTTAAATTCAAATTTGAGCATTTAAATCCTCCTTTGGAAATCTATTTCCACTGTTCCTTAACTCCAAATACAAAACTAGGAATTTTCCCCTTCTTAGATTTCTCCCTAGTATTTATCAAAAATAAGTTGACATTTTTCTGAGCACTTTGATTTTTCTGTTTTACTATTACCTTATTTTCCCGTCATTTCTTTTGCGACGAATAGATCCCGTATTTGACGAAGTAGTTGGATAAGAAGAAGGAGAAGGACTTCAAGACTTTGAAGACCAAGGCAAGCAGCCCTTTGACCATGTCTATGAAACCTTTTATGCATGTCACATAGCACCATATTGTTGTTGCATCGGAATCATGACGAGGTGGTATCCACTTTGTTGGTTTGCCACCGTATTTCCTCGTTGATACTTGCATTGTGCATGACCCTACCTTCTTATGAGGGTTATGCCGGTAGGAGTAGATAGGCTGCTAAAGTAGATGCTACGCAAAAAGGGACGGGAATATGTATGGCGATGGAGACAAAGTATTTTCAAAAGACTTTTCGAAAACCCCATCGGGTGCCACTTATGCCCGGGGGAGATGATGAGTTGGGTAGCCACTTTATGATGAAGTGGTGTACCGAGGCAAGTGTGTGTTGTTTTCAAAACGGATTGGTTTAAGTTGCGACCGTTATTCCAACCTTACATGCGCAACCACTCTACCGTTATATGGGAAAGGGCATTACTGATTACCTAGGTCGATACTAGCTTGGAGCCCGCATTACTAGTGATGGGGGAGAGTTGGTGCTCTCTCTCGGGACGGGGTCGTGCCAGGTAGGGCGGCCATGACTGTCTTTACAGGGCACCGGATACACCGTTGTGTCCCCTCTCGGATGTTACGATCTCGAGTGAGTCTCGTATGATGTACATCGTGAGGATACGGAACAATGAGTGGACTCCTTGTTAGTGTCGTCTAGGGAAAGGTAGTGATCGGGTGCTTACCCCGGGTACTTGAGGTATTGCGGGTCGTGGATGACACGGAAGTTCCCCGGATCTTGTGGGTACAGTGTGCAACCTCTGCAGATTGTAAAACTATTCGAATAGCCGTGTCCACGGTCAAGGACAGTTGGGTAACCGCTCTTGGGCTACGTCCACTTGTTTGCAAACCGAGTGTGTGTGTTGATAAAATGACTTGGGTCAAGTCAAGGGACTTGACATGATTGAGATGGGTTGGTGCCCACTCTATTTATGTTGATATCTATAACCTGTCCTCATGGTTACTTGAATTCTCTTGATGCATGTCTTACAAGTTGTTGAACATGTCATTGCACTCAAAACTAGCTTTATGCAAAAATTTACCTATATCATGCATTTCTGTATCTTGAACCAAAAACATGGGTTGCTTGGGAGTACATTCAAAGTACTCATTGGCTTGTCACTGGTTATTTAATTGACCAGGCATGGAAGAACCGGAGTTCGAAGAAGAGTTCTTTGGAGACGAACATGCGAACTAGGATGTTTCCCAGTCAGAATGCCTGTAGGGTTAAGGCAAATGGCATGGGTTCTACTTATCAACGAAGATTTCCGCTGCTTGTGTTTCATTTGATGTTCAGCCCTTAAGGCTTTATCAATGTAAGACTTGACCATAATGGTCATAATTTGTGTAAAACGGTATGTATGGATGTAAGACTCTTGTTATTCAGCTTCTGCGTGTTCAGTGAGCATTGATCTCTGGGATCACTGTACGCATGCATTCGGTGATCTCGACTTATGAGTCGGGGTCCCCACAGAGCTGGTATCAGAGCCATCCTGACTGTAGGAAGCCTTAGTTAGCATGGACGTTAGTTAGCTTGAGACCCTCTAAACTTCTCTTCTTTTCTAAAGCTTACCCGACCCAAAATATATTTCTCTTATTTGACCTCTCCCATTCAACCTTTGTAGATGGCCGTCGCCCCCTTGAGACTCCTTACGACAGGATTTCCATTCCTCCTAAGAGATTGCCTCCAACAATGCCACTATCCCTTGATGCCCATATACACCCTGCACGAACTGGAAAATGATGTGTTCGAGAAGGAGTTCTACGCCAAGGTTTTTGTGCATGCCAAGACCTCACCCCAGGGGTGGTTCTTCGTTGGACCACCTATGCCAACAAGAGACCTAGCCATTCAGCAAGTGGCATACGAAGCACTCCTCCGTCTTCGAAGTCTCCTTCCAGAAATGAAAGAAGAACATGCCACCCGCTACCTACCTGGCAAGAGCGGATTTGGAGCTCCGTCTCAAGTGATGTTTTCTCCAGAAGACGAGGATCCAACCCTCGAGTACCAGATCCGTTTTATCAACGCAGGAGACTACCTTCTACGCCACCTTACCGAAGCATTTCTCAAGGCTCTCCAAGATCTCCCTTCACTTCTGCACCTCCACTGCCTCGAGAAGAAGAAGGTGGTCGAGCAAGAACAGCACATCACTTCCCTAGAAGCCCGCATTTTTAACCAGGAGCAGCAAATCAAGGAACTTCAGAAATCTTGCAACCAAACCCCACGCAAAAGGCATAGGAATGGATTTCCATACCCACCTCACAGAGGATCACCGTCAGGCCCCCGACGACAATACCCAAGACTAAATAGCAACCCTTTTGCCTCCGTCACATGTCACGGGTGTGGTGAACTCAGGCATATTAATAGGATGTGTCCTAACAAGCAGCCGACTGTCGCATGTCCATTGGCACCCAGGAGAACCTAGAAGCTGAAGACCGAACGCCTTTCTCCCAAAGTGATGAAGCAAGCACGACTACTGAATCCGAGGACCCCTAGGGTAGGATGAGTCGTGTACCCCCTATGCGCAGTCGAGTCCATATGATGGTTCAAATGAAACCATGTTGAGTGTTGCTTGTTCTTATCTGTTTGTGTTTTGATATAAGTTGCACTTTTGCCTTAGGCAGCATGTATGCAGCTATATCACCTATCTTATCTTAATGAAATTGTGTGTGGTCTTTTGGCACTTGTTTGTTTGCACTTGCACTATAGAACCCCCCCTTTAGGCACCCCCCTCCTCTATGCTACTTATCCCTCTCATCTCTCTCATCAACTGAAGGCTAGCAAGACAAGATGCACCAATTCCACCTCGGCGGCCAACTAGCAATGAAGACTTTTTGCTACAACCTCCACGACTGAGTGCTACCCTTAGAGTTATGGTTGCCCCTCAAGATTAGAAACCCATTCCTAGACCCTTCGAGACTTCATAAGATACACCAGCTCGAATCCTTAACCATGTGCTTAACCCACAGAATTGCAAGAGAACCTGTTAAGCCTCTGTAACCTAGCTTATCACTGGGTTCATTAGGGAACTAGTGGGCATAGTGAACGAGCACATTATCATCCTAAGATAGCACCAAAACTGACGATGCCATAGGGAAGACCAATTTGAGGATATAAGAATAGAGGACAAATGATTTGATGAGTTTGTGTCAGTGACTTTGAGGAATTATCTGATACTTTTGGTGGATTATAAGGATTTCATGTTGAACTTGGTGGAATCATGTTAATGGGGTAGCATAGCTTTCATTACCCCTGAGTAAATCGGATTTAGTAGGACAATTATGGTTGCAAGATGAAATTCTTGGAGGTATTTGGATTTGTCTTAGCCAGGGGATATTGATAGGAGATAGTTGGTATTACGATAATGACTTGGGGGAAAGTGTGGAGACTCTCGCGGGACATAAGATTTGGATTAAATAGGTTACCCTAGTGGAGTATGGATGCAGAGTAATTTTACATGGTTCGGAGTAAATTGGATTTAGACTGATGATCTCGATCATGATACCATGTTTCTCGGTGGACGATAAACTAGGAGATTGGACTAATTGTCGGAGTTTATTTAGGCATCTTTGTGAGCTTGACCTTGGAGTATTACTAGATCACAATAACGGGAATTGGTGGACTGACTATAGTAAGGCAGCTGTTGCAAGTATTGGGATTATAAGAACTTTAGGAGATCATGTGGAACACCAGCATAGGCGTTGGATTTGTAGAATTAATGGATTATGTAGCGATTAATGGAAGTTAATGGGTTGTTGGAGTTGATTCATAGGAAGGAAACAAGATTTTGGAGTGGCATACGATGTGTTTCCTTAGGATAGAGGTGATTTATCCTAGACCTTGGAAGTATAGGCTGAGCACTTGGATTGTCACGATCAAGCTCATCAACTTATATGTTCTACCCATGGATTTTTAGGGGTAGACATACATATGAGTTTGGGGATTGTAGACATATATGATTTTGTTAGACCTCCTCTCGGGAGCCATGAGGATATGAATCACATGAGTGATGATTGGAGTTGACCTATGCAAAATGATGCTATCGGTGATATGATGTGATTTGATTAAAGGACTAGATAGACTATTGGCATCTCAGAAACCGTGCTTAAAGATAAGATGATAAACGTTCACTCGCACACTAGAATCCTTGAAACCCTTAAGCCCTACCAAGCTACAACATGGTCGGATCAGGACCTTAGGGCCTTGACACAAGATCTAGAACCACCTTGGCCCACACTCAACAAGACCACCACTAATTCCCAAGCCCACTTTATGTACCCCGTGAACAAGTCTTCATGGAGTGCTTAGACAAGATAGTTGTCATCATCATTTGGTGACCTACTTGTCCACCTGAAGACGGAAGAAGAGCCGTTTAGCTAGTCCAGGAACATTTGAAGACCGCCATACCAAGGAGTAAGAACAACCACCATCTTCAAGAAGTATACTTCCGCATCAAAGACCATGTGTATCTGCAAGCCACTCCTCTCTAAGGAACCAAGCATTTCCATGACAAGGAGACCCACACCAAGATTCGTCGGCCCTCTTCAAGATCACTACGGGACGAAGAGAAGACAGTTGCCAGCTAGAGTTTCCACCTGAGTTACCTGATGTGCACAATGCTTTCCATGCATCACAACCCCGGAAGTGTTTCCAACTTCCTAACTTGCCCGATCTCTACGAGGGCATTGACCACCGAGCCATCGACCCCTATCCCAATCTAACCTACCGCGAGCTACCCATTAGCAACCTGGATCAAGAAGAGCATCATACACGAAGCCACATCATCAAGTACTTCAAGCTCAGTGGAGCACTACACGGAAGCAGAAGCAACATGAGGATTTGAAAACTACCCGAGATCCAAGTTTCTGTATCCCTTTCCGCGCCTAGTTTGGGAATCTCGGGGACGAGATTCTTGTAAGGGGGGTAGGTCTGTCACACCCTGATTTTCTTGGCACAACACTTAAGATGATAAATCATGATAAAATGTGGTGTGAAAAAAACTTTTGCATTATTTAACCTTTTATTTTGAGTTGGTTTTCTCTCTGTGTTTTTCAAGTGCTCTTTAAAGTCAACACAACTCCACCTTCTATACTTCATCTCCTTGCCCCAAACTTCTGCCCAATGATCATGCCATGTGTATAGAGAAACATAGTATTTTCTTACAAAAATAATTTGGCCAAATAGTATTTTCAAAAATTAGTTTTTCAAAAAACCCCTGAGTTGAGGTTTGCACTGCAAGTACTTGATTTGGGGTGTGAAAAATATTTCAAAGAGTATATTTGAGACCTATTAGATATAGGTCTCCCATGAACCTCAAAAATATAATTTTAAAAGTCATTTTCCTATTTTATTTAAAATCTTTTTCTTAAGGCCACAAATGGTCTTTAATAGGAAAAATATATTTTTATTGTTTCAAAAATATTTGACAAAAACCTAGGGAAACTCAATGGACATATATTGTCCATATATAAGAGTTTCAACACATGGTCATGTTCAAAATATTGATCAAATCCCTCAAAAACCCTTTCTGGATATTTCAAGCTTTTGAAATATTTACAAAGGAAATATTCTCCAAAAATTCCAAGAAAATTCTATCATGTCACATATGACATGTTTGATGATCTTGACAAGTATCATGTCATGGAGAATAATATAACCCCATGAAATCCCCTCAAAACCATTTCTGTCCATTTTGAAGTTTGAGCAACTTTACATTGCCAAACATGTCCAAATGTTCTCAAACCTTGTGAACATGCTCAAATGGCCTAATCATTCATCTATACCAAATGGCACAAGTTGGAGAAAATGTTGTCTTGATCAAAGTGCCCCAAAACCCTGCCTGTCCACAACCAAATTTGAACAACTTTGTACTACCAACTTTCTCCCCTTGACCCCAACTTTGGTGAGCATATTCACATGACCAAATGAGGCCACTACACCAAGTGGTGCATCAAGGAGAAGTGATTTTCTCAACTAGATCTTCACAAGTTCATTTCTGCTAATTTCTAGGGTTTACAAAAGTTGCATTGGCAACTTTGCCCAAATAAGCTCCAAATTGGTGAAGGGCCCTAATTATATGTGTCATTTAACCCTGTGGAGTCTCATGGAAATTGGAAATCATTTGCTTGCCAAAACCTTTATCAAACACCTTCTGCCATTTTACTAAAACCCCTGTTTTGACCACTTCCACTCTTCTCCATGGCCTCAACTCTTTACCATAGCCCCACCTAGACCTCTTCTACCTCCAGTAACTCCTCCTTGGTCTCAACTTAATGATTGAAGGGTGAAACATCCTCATTTACCCCTCTGGACAGCCCCTTTCCCTCTCTCTCTCTCAACCCCACTCCTCTCCTACTGGCTCACCAGGGCATCCAATGCCCCTCCCCTCTTATTTACTCTCTCCTAGAGCTACCAGACATTGGTGGCCGCGCTCACAAGGCATATAAAATGCCATGGCATGCCATTTGCACGCTTTGGAGCGCGCTACAGTGCGCTCCCGCACTGTAGCCGCCCCCTTCCAACCGCCTCCGGCCACCTCGAGCCTCTCCCTCACGCCAGTCGAGGTGCCTCGACGTCCTCAACACGCTACGCGGTCGGCCCCCTCCTCTCTCCTCCTCCCCGCGCCTCCGCGCTAGCAAACACCGGCCGCCCGAGCGCGCCAATAGCGCAGCTCACACGCGCGCGCCTCTGACCTCTCCCCACTCCCTCTTTCTATCTCACCCGACGTAGTCGCCGTCCAGGAACACCCCAGACACCACGCCTGCTTCCCCCGAGCCCTGTAGCGACGAGCGTGAGCTCGCCGGCGCAAGGGTCTACGGGACCTCGCCGTTCGCCTATTTAAAGGCCTCCCCGAGCCCTCCTCTCCTCACCACTCGCTCTTTGCACCACCAAACCCTCCCTCTGCACCCACAGTTCCTCTCCAGAGCCGCCCGAGCTCGAGATCGAGCTCGAGCTCCACCGCTTCGGCTCGCCGGAGTTCGCGAGGTATGGGCCCTCTCCGCTCCCACTCTCGCTCGATCTGGAACCGCAGGAGCCCACTGACCATTTCCCCTCTGTCTCCCCTCTCTATCGCAGCCGGAATCGACCGGGGCAAGCTCCTCCCGAAGCTCTGCCACCGGCTTCCTCGTCGCCGGCGAACCCCTGCATCCCGGCGACCAACTCCACCTCCACCCGAACGGCGACTCCGCCCTGAGCACACCGGTGCCCTCGGATCGCCTCGCCGTCGACCACAGCGACGCCGGTGAGCTCGCCTCCCTCTCTGGCCCGAGGTTGAAGACGACGGCCGTGGGGCCCGTCAGTCAGCCTCACATACTGACGGGTGGGCCCCACCCGTCAGGTTTAAAACGCACGCGCACAAACCATTTCGCTGCAACGGCTGAAGGCGTATTTTGCCTTTACGCCTTCGACATGGCAGCTTCGAGCGGGCTGAATCCCCCCTGGGCCTGCTGCACCGTGGCCTTTCTGGCCCACTGGCACAGTGCCATTTTCCTTTTCTTTTTTCTGTCACTTTTCCAAATATTCCACAGGATAAAATATTCATCCAAATGCAATAATTCCAACTCCCATATTCTTCTAAAAATCCCACCTATTTAATGGTGTAATTTTCATAAATATCCATCAACTTTTCTGCACTATTCAAATTTAAATTCAAATTTGAGCATTTAAATCCTCCTTTGGAAATCTATGTCCACTGTTCCTTAACTCCAAATACAAAATGTCAGGACCCCGACTCGATGTCACATCGATCTAGCCGGTAACACCTCATATCACTTTGCGGCCTCACGCACGGTATCCCCACGGGTGTCGTCTTACCTTTTCCCGGGACCGTTTGCGCCTTTTGGCTCACGTATATGATAGTGTCGCTAGCATCCATATGATAAGGAGCCCGGGCTGACATGACTAGTCGTAAACCCAAAGTGGCACAGACTTACAGGGACAGGCATCCATGACCCAGCTTCGAACGTGTCGGTCATCAGCAAGTGGGTCCGGGCTGTAGCACTGGGCTAGCAGGACTCCGGTAAACCGGGCTGTAGCGGGCTAACAGGACTCCGGTACTCAAAGCGTGACATTTCCCCGAAGGGACAGACACAGGAACGAAGAAGGACACATGCCGGCCAGCCTAAGTGTTCCAGAGCAGTAGCAAGCTACCATGGCTCAGCGGTAACACTAGGAGACATTTCCCGGTAAGAGGGGCTACTAAAGATAAACAACTAGATAGTCAGATCCCACACATACCAAGCATTTCAATCATACACACAATATGCTCGATATGTGCAAATACAACGAAGCATCACAACATGACTCTATGACACAAGTACTTTATTTAAGGCTCAGGGAGCCATACATAACATACACAAAGGTACGGGTCTCACGACCCCACATACAAGTCATACAGTCATACAAACCAGCAGCGGAAGTAACTTGTCTGAGTACAGACAACTAGTAAAATAAAAGAGGCTTGGAAAGCCTAGCTATACTACGTGGTCCTTCACAAGCTCAGGGTCACCACCTGGGTCTTTAGCCTACTCGTTGATGTCAACGTCTACATAGAACCCATCAGAAGGGGTTGCAGCGTCTTCTGAAAAAATGTAGAATATAGCAACATGAGTACAAAGGTACTCAGCAAGACTTACATCAGATCCTACATACATGCATATTATCAAGAAGGGTTGGTGGAGTTATTGCAGCAAGCCAGCTTTGACTCTTGGCTAGACTATCCTACGATACTCCAACTTGAAATGGTTTTGCGCACACGAGTCCACTACTCACCACTTCAATACACTACCGAGGATCCACCTCCGTCTTCCTACGGAAGAGCCATCCTCGGCACTCACACTTATCTTGAGGCTTTTAACAGTTTCCATTTACTTGTCTATGAACTGTATAGGCAACCAAGTAGTCCTTTACCGCGGACGCGGCTATTGGAATAGATCATGTTAACCCTGCAGGGGTGTACTTCTTCATACATGTTTCCACCACTTAGCGTCTGCACACGACATGTGCTCGGCAGACTTCAAGCGAACGCCGACGTGGGTGTAGACCACGACCTACCTAAACACTTAAGCCTCTAGTCCAGGTTTATCGCCTATTCAGGTTCCATCCGCAGGGAGTCCGGCCGAGGTTTCCCATACGGCCCCGAACGATGTGAATAGGGTTCCCGAGATACCTAACGGGTATTCGGTACACCCGGCCACGTACCTACCGCATCACAGCCCACCCCTACGGTCAGCGCTGTCCACGGCCTCCAGTAGGCTACAAACACCAGAAACTACTTGCAACTCCTGGACAGAGAGCTAGGGTGAATAAGAAGTCGAGCGGGGTCATATTTCAGGGCCCAATGCATGGTAGTAGCTGTATCTTAAATCACACATACAGATCTCAGTGCTTAAGGTCGGCTTCAATGAAACAACCCACCATGTACTCCTACATGGCCTCTCATCGATACCTTTACCAAATCGTGTTCACCGCACCACTCTCATTACCGACATAATCATTTCACTCTAGCCCATCACCCAGATGAACCAGACCTGACACGACTCTAAGCATAGCAGGCATAGCAAGGTAGGAACAACACATACATATGGCTCAATCAACTCCTACACATGCTAGTGGGTTTCATCTAGTTACTGTGGCAATGACAGGTCATGCAGAGGAAATGGGTTCAACTACCGTAGCACACAGCAGTTTGAAACGCGTTGTCTTAATGCAGTAAAAGAGAGCAGGAGCGAGAACATGGGATTGTATCGATATGATCAAATGGTTGGTTGCTTGCCTGATGGTTCGATGCACTGATATGGTTCTTCGTTAGGGTAATCACGGTACTCCTCGGAGGCAGAACCTGTCGCAAAGGACACCGATACACAACCATCACCAAACAATGTGCAACAATATGATGCATGCATGAAACATAGCAATATGAGTGTGTTGGGCTAATGCAACTAAAACCAGAAGGGTTTGAACAAATTTGAATCAAAGATTCAAATTTCAAACTCAAACATGGTCTCTTTAAGTGCTTATCCTTGTTCTGCTTAAAACATCAATTTAACTTGTTTGATCATGCATGAAAATAGTACAGATGGATAGATTGGATTTTTCTGATCATTTTTCATATATAATTTGTCCAATTTGGAGTTACAGAATAAAAGTTATGAATTTTTGAAGTTTAAATAATATTCTGGAATTTCCTGATTTAAATTAAATCCAGAAATTATAATTATTGCGCCAGCATGACGTCAGCATGACGTCAGTGGTCAACTGCGGCTGGCTGAAGTCAAACCTGACGTGTGGGGGCCACACGTCAGTGACAGGGGGGGTTTAACAGGTTTAAATTAATCCTAATTAGGGATTAGTGGCGCTGGGGCCCACTGTCAGTGTCAGGGGGGGTTGACTAACGGTAATTAGTACTAACTAACCACCTGTCCGGCAGGGCCCGCGCGTCAGTGACCCTGGGGGGGTCAAACCTCAGGTCGGACAGGTCAAACCCGCCGGCGGTTAGTCGCCGGCGAGGTCCGCGGCGTGCAGGGGCCTTGGGTTTCCTCTGTGGTGCTCCAAACGGCGTGCGGCTAGGTGCGTTGGATAGCTAGCTCGACGGCGCGTCGGACGGTGGCCGTGGCTGGCCCTGGGGTGGCCGGAGTCGACGGCGGCGAGCTCGGCTGCGGCTGCCGGAGTTCGGGTGCGGTCGGAATCGACGTTGCAGGGGGTTTGGGGAGGCGTTAGTGCGTGCTGCGTGCTCCTGGTGAGGTGGGGAGCACGATAGTGCGCTCGGTTGGGTGCTACGGTGACCGTGGCCACGACGGCGACATCGCCGGCGGCGTGGAGCTCTCAGCCAAGGTGGGGCTAGGGCCTAGAGGTCGAAAGAGACCAGGGGAGAAGGGGGAAACGATCCGGGGGCTCACCGCGGAGCTGCAGCGATGGTTAGCGGGCTCGGGGACGCGCTGGAGACGGCGAATTCGACAGCGACGACGGTCGGAGCCCAAAGAGGGGAACGGCGACGTGGCGGCGATGCAGGGCTTCCGGGGAGCTGTGGAGCGGTGGGGAGGAAGAGGGGGTCGTGGCGGAGCTTCTGAGCTAGTCGGGGGAGCGAGGGGTGGCCGGAGACGGCTGCTGTGGCGAACGGCGGCGACGGTGGTGTTCGGCCGTGTGAGAGAGAGAGCGAGGGAGAGGAGGGGAGAGCCGGGGGAGAGTGAGAGAGAGCAGGGGGGAGGCGTGGCGTCGTCCAAGGCATCGAGGCGAGGAGAGGGAGGGCAGGCAGGCAGGGAGAGAGGTGGCGTGGCACGGTGGCGCGCGCGCGCGCCGGCCACACTCCCCTCCCTCTGTCGGGACGAAGACGACAGAGGAGGGAGGTGGGCTGGGCCGGCTGCTGGCTGGGCCAGCCAGCTGGCTAGGCCGCGCAGTGGAGGAGCCCAGGTAAGCTCCTACTGATATTTATTTTTTTGTTTTCTAATTTCTGACATTTGTTTTGATTTAAATAATATATTAAATCATTTATTTAACTTATGCCAATTTTTACAGGAGCTATATATATTATTCCAGAGCTCTGTTATAAATGGCATAATATTTGGACATATATTAATATATATAATTAATATATTTCCAAAGCAAATATTTATGCATTAATTCCAAATGCCCAAAATAAATACCTATGAGCTCTTAAAAATATTGGTTTGATTTTTATCTCTGTCCAATATTTTCAGAGAGCAACATGAGCATTTTCTTGGACCTTTTTGGAGAAATTTTTATTTGGGTCATTTTCAAAATGATTCTGAGGGTTTCACACATCCCCATTTCAATTTAAAAGGAATTTTAAACATGATGCACACACTCTGATGCATGACTAGCTAGGGTGTGACAACTCACCCCCACTCAAAAGAATCTCGTCCCGAGATTTGGGTTCCTCCGGGAAGAAGGCGGGATACTCGAGTCGAAGACGATCCTCCCTTTCCCAGGTTGCTTCATCCTCAGAATGGTGCGACCATTGAACTTTGAGAAACTTGATATTATGACGCCGGGTGGTACGTTCGGCTTGATCGAGGATACGAATGGGGCACTCTCGATATGTAAGATTATCTTGGAGATCAAGCGTTTCGTGGTCCACTTCACGGATAGGATCCGAGAAGCAACGCCTGAGTTGAGAAACGTGGAAGACATCGTGGACTCTGGAGAGGTGCGGAGGTAGTTCCAACTGGTAGGCAACTTCTCCTCGTTTGGCGAGAATGCGAAAAGGTCCAATGTAACGAGAAGCCAATTTGCCTTTGATACCGAAACGATGGGTTCCCTTCAGAGGGGTGACCCGAAGATAAGCCTTCTCGTCAACCTCGAAAGTCATAGCCTTATGCTTTCGGTCATATTGACTTTTTTGACGGGATTGGGCTGTTTTCAACTTTTCACGAACGATACGAACTTGTTCTTCTGCTTCCTGAATCATATCCGGGCCAAAGAATTGTCTCTCCCCGGTCTCTGACCAGTTAAGGGGTGTTCGACACCGTCGTCCATAGAGAACTTCAAAAGGGGCTTTACCCAAGCTAGATTGATAGCTGTTGTTGTAAGCGAATTCGGCAAATGGAAGGCACTTCTCCCAGTCCATTCCGAATGAGATAACAGAGGCTCGAAGCATGTCTTCTAGAATTTGGTTGACGCGTTCCACTTGACCACTCGACTGAGGGTGGAAGGCGGTGCTAAAAGAGAGACGGGTTCCCATAGCATTTTGGAAGCTTTCCCAAAATCGAGAGGTGAAAAGACTTCCTCGATCCGAGTTAATTTCCAAAGGAACACCATGGAGAGACACTATTCGGGAGATGTACAAATCTGCCAGCTGACTAGCGGTTATACTCTCACGAACAGGTAAGAAGTGAGCTACTTTGGAAAGACGATCGACCACGACGAAAATAGCATTATTCCCTCTCTTGGTCCTGGGAAAACCGGTAATGAAATCCATACCAATTTTATCCCATTTCCATTCAGGAATAGCTAAGGGTTGAAGGGTGCCAGCAGGCCGTTGATGCTCTGCTTTTACACGACGACAGACGTCGCAATTTGCAATATACTGAGCAATTTCTCTCTTCATCCTAGTCCACCAGAACCTCTGGCGTAGGTCCTGATACATCTTAGTACTACCGGCATGAATAGTGAGAGGAGATTCATGAGCCTCCTTAAGGATCAACTGCCGTAGATGCTGGTTCTTGGGAACCACTAGACGGTTCTCAAAGTACACAACACCATGATCATTTGTGGAGAAATAATTAGCACCTCCGCTAGCAATGTTCTCTTTGATTTTAGATATTCCCTTATCTCGCTTTTGGGCAGCGATGATTTGATCCGTAAGAGTAGGTTTTGCCACCAAGGTGGAAAGAAAACCTTGAGGTACAATGTGAAGGTTAAGTTTCCGAAATTCCTCATGGAGAAGCGGTTGACTTTGTTGTAACATCAGGTTGTTACAATAAGATTTACGACTTAGCGCATCAGCCATGACGTTGGCTTTCCCTGGGGTGTAGGTTATTCCTAAGTCGAAGTCTGTGATCAATTCAACCCAACGTCTCTGCCTGAGATTCAAATCCGGTTGGGTGAAAATGTACTTCAGGCTTTGGTGATCAGTGAATATTTCGCAACGATTACCGAGGAGGTAATGTCGCCAGGTCTTAAGTGCATAGACTACGGCTGCAAGCTCTAGATCATGAGTAGGATAATTCTCCTCATGTGGGTGCAATTGCCGTGAAGCGTAAGCAATTACGTGTCGATCTTGCATAAGAATGCAACCTAGTCCTTGTCGCGAGGCGTCGCAGTAGATAACAAAGTCCTTGGAAAAGTCTGGCGGTACCAGCACGGGAGCAGAGGTCAGGCGTCTTTTCAGTTCCTGAAAGCTGTGCTCACATTGTGGAGTCCATTCGAACTTTTTATCTTTCTTGAGGAGTTCGGTTAGAGGTTTAGCAACCTTGGAGAAGTTCTCGACAAAGCGACGACAATAGCTCGCTAAGGCCAGAAAACTCCGAACTTTCTTGACCGATTCAGGTGGAGTCCAATTAAGGACGGCTTGAACTCGCTCAGGGTTAACAGCAATACCTTTACCAGATATTACATGACCCAGATAGGTCACTTCTGACAACCAGAATTCACATTTAGAAAATTTGGCATAAAGGCGATGCTCTCGAAGTTTCTTCAACACTAGCCTTAAATGTTCGGCATGTTCTTCCTCGTTCTTGGAGTAGATGAGTATATCATCGAGATAAACTACGACGAATTTATCCAAATACTCCATGAAGATTGAGTTCATTAACCGAGAAAAGGTGGCTGGAGCATTGGTTAAACCGAAGGACATGACGGTGTACTCGTATTGGCCATAACGAGTGACAAAGGCCGTTTTAGGAATGTCCCCGTTTCTGATTTTGATTTGATGGTAGCCCAACCTCAAATCCATCTTGGAGAAGACTGAGGATCCAGCGAGCTGATCGTACAGGTCGTTGATCCTGGGAAGTGGATATTTGTTCTTGATTGTGACCAAATTGACAGGTCGATAGTCTACAACCATCCGGTCCGTACCATCCTTCTTCTTGACGAATAGGACGGGGCAAGCCCACGGAGATGAACTAGGGCGGATGAAACCCCTTTTCAAGGATTCATCGAGTTGTTTCTTAAGCTCGGCTAGCTCTAGTGGTGCCATCTTATAAGGTCTTCTAGCAATCGGAACGGTTCCGGGGATGAGGTCTATTACGAACTCAACATCCCTGTCAGGTGGAACACCTGGCAATTCCTCTGGAAAGACATCCGGGAAGTCACAGACTACCGGAATGTCCTCAAGGTCTGGCAAAGGGCTGGCGTTAAGAGAATATAATTGTCGCTTGGCTATTCGGGTCAAGACATTGACTATCTTCCCCGAGGGATGGGTAAGTTGAACAGTCCTAGAGAAGCAATCAATTTTGGCTTGATGAGCTGACATCCAGTCCATACCCAAAATGATATTAATATCTGAAGATTTAAGGGCTATCAAAGATGCGAGAAAAACAAGTCTGTCGACTTGGATTTCATTTCCATAACTTACCCTAGAGGTCTGCCATCTAGAACCAGGAGTAGAAATTTCCATAGTGGATGGCATGTCACAGAATGCGACGTTATGCAAGCGAGCATAGTTTTCAGATATAAAAGAATGAGAGGCTCCTGTATCGAAAAGAACAGATGCCGGGTGGCAATTAACAAGAAGCGTACCGAGAACGACGTTGGGATCCTCTTGAGCTTCTTCGGCAGAGATACAGTTGACATGGCCACGTGAAGCGGTGACCGGCTTGGCGTGGAATATTTTTCCCGTCGGCTTGCCACGGCCAACAGCTTTAGCAGACTGGTTGGGGTTGGTCTGGGGACACTCACGCATATACTGACCAGATTCCCCACACTTGAAACAAGTCACGGAACTGGTACGTGGAGGAGCATTATTGATTGGACCCCCATAGGGCTTGGCTGGAGCAGACTGTTGAACGGGGCGAGGCGCCTGGAAAGATGGCCTCGGTGTGAACCTGGGTGGCAGGGCGGTGTTGGGCACCCACACGCGGCGCTTCTGAGGACCAGCACCGGATGAGGAACCCATATCACGGCCATGCTTGCGTGTTGCGTCATAGTCAGTCTGACCAGTTTCAGCACTGATGGCTTTGTTGACAAGTTTCTGAAAAGATGTGCACTCATGCAGACGGAGGTCGCGGCGAAGCTCAGGACTAAGGCCCTTACGGAACCTTGCTTGCTTCTTGGCGTCAGTAGACACTTCCTCAGTTGCATATCGGGCGAGATTACCAAACTCCCTGCTATAGGCATCCACAGAAAGTCGGCCTTGGGTGAAACTGCAAAATTCTTCACGTTTACGGTCCATGAGACCCTCCGGAATGTGATGTTCACGGAAAGCCTCGCTGAACTCAGCCCAAGTAGTGACATGGCCCGCTGGGCGCATAGCTCCATAATTCTCCCACCATAGACTGGCGGGGCCTTCAAGATGATATGCAGCAAAGGTGACCTTGTCGGCCTCCGCTACCAGCGCGGAACGCAGCTTGTGAGAGATACTGCGAAGCCAGTCATCAGCGTCGAGAGGCTCGGCGGAGTGGTGGAACGTGGGTGGATGTAATTTGATAAAATCACTGAGTGACACCACGTTAGTCCTCTGATGGTGTGCTGTGTTCTGTTCAATACGCTCCAACAAACGGTTGGTCTCCCGCTTGTTTCTCTCAGCTTCCATCATAACCTCGGCTAGTGAAGGAGGATGAGGCAGATTTGCATCCCTGGCTTCACTGCCTTCGGTCTGCTCTTGGGAAGCAGGGTTAGCGCGCGTGTTGACCATCCTAGGTAACAAGACAATGATTTAGTCAGGATGATAAACTTCCGACATAGGATATAAAATGTAAGGTATAACTCGAAATGCAAGATGATCATCCGTATGACATGGTAAATACAGAAACTGCTTCTTTATTCCATCGTCATACACACCATACAGGGTTTAGTACAAGACCAAACAAAGTACTATTACGGTGAAAGAGGATTACATCTTATCGAAGGCATCCCAAGCTCCTATACATTATTTTTCTACACCTCCGGAAAAGTACAAACTAGGTCATAACCCACGAGTCACGCGGGACGATAGAAGACATAGCTAGTGCGAACTAGTGATACTACCACTAACTCAGACCGATCCGTAGTAGTCCTCGTAGAAGTCGCCTCCATAGCCTGGAAGTTCAACATGATCATCCGGAAACAGACGGTCTCGCGGAGCTTGTGGACCATAGGGGCTAGGATGAGGCCTTGGACCAACAGATGGTGGCCTGCGGGGACCGCGAGGTGGGGTGATGCCTCCTACATCACGCCAAACCATCACGTCCGGCAGAGCAGATCTCACAGGATAGAGATCGCGCATATCCGAATATCCATCTTGCACCGCCGGTGCGAACCGAGTCAAAGTAGCCCAGTGGTCAGCACGGGTATTGAAGAGCTCTAACCTTAAGGCCCGATTTTCACGGTCCTTATCCTCGAGCATCTCAGCAGTGGTGCGAGTCCGTGAATCCTCCTGAGTGGGGTCAGCATAGATAGCCTGGAGATACCCTTGTGCTCCCGGAAGTGATCCTGGCATATACCGGAAATCAGAGTCCCGAAATAGACTAGATCTGACTCGCATAATGGTCATCATAGAGTAGGCGGCGTCCTGCACAGCCATCTCAATAGTAACCCCGAGTCCATAGGAGCAGTGAAGAGGCTCGGTGGATCCAGGATAAGATGGAAATATCCTGACAGTGCAGAGATACTGGCTTTGATTGAAGTCCCGGAATTGCTCTTCGACCGTGTACTCAGGATACCAGCGGTATCCAGCCTCAGTCATTACCCTGACCAACTTAGCAGTATGGCCGGGTACATCTAGGCATCGAGTCAGGCGAACCACTTGATTGAGGTCGCAGGTGGCCATCTGAAAGCACAATCATAATGCAGGGGCATTAGAATTTCTAGCAAAATTTTGGCAGCATAACAGCTGTAAATGCTCAAGAAGGATTTGAGACATTTGACAAAGGATTTCGTACATACTCAACATCATCATATCAAAGTTCTGAAACCATTCTAACAACATAAGGTGGTAGTAGAACTGAACTAGGCTTGTAACCATCAAACTTATAAGGTACTACTGATTAGTAACTCGTGATCCTGATAGAGAGAACAGATCCTAATTCCTTAACCCCCGGTGGAAGAATGGACTGACTCAGATCAGAAAGTCATAAGGTATAAGGAGTAAAAAGAGCCTTACGTTCCAACCCACAAACAATTCCCCTACATATAACTAAAGAATTTCTAGACTCAACATCGACCAGTTTGGCTTGGAGAACCTACAGGCAGTCCGGCTCTGATGCCAACGCTGTCAGGACCCCGACTCGATGTCACATCGATCTAGCCGGTAACACCTCATATCACTTTGCGGCCTCACGCACGGTATCCCCACGGGTGTCGTCTTACCTTTTCCCGGGACCGTTTGCGCCTTTTGGCTCACGTATATGATAGTGTCGCTAGCATCCATATGATAAGGAGCCCGGGCTGACATGACTAGTCGTAAACCCAAAGTGGCACAGACTTACAGGGACAGGCATCCATGACCCAGCTTCGAACATGTCGGTCATCAACAAGTGGGTCCGGGCTGTAGCACTGGGCTAGCAGGACTCCGGTAAACCGGGCTGTAGCGGGCTAACAGGACTCCGGTACTCAAAGCGTGACATTTCCCCGAAGGGACAGACACAGGAACGAAGAAAGACACATGCTGGCCAGCCTAAGTGTTCCAGAGCAGTAGCAAGCTACCATGGCTCAGTGGTAACACTAGGAGACATTTCCCGGTAAGAGGGGCTACTAAAGATAAACAACTAGATAGTTAGATCCCACACATACCAAGCATTTCAATCATACACACAATATGCTCGATATGTGCAAATACAACGAAGCATCACAACATGACTCTATGACACAAGTACTTTATTTAAGGCTCAGGGAGCCATACATAACATACACAAAGGTACGGGTCTCACGACCCCACATACAAGTCATACAGTCATACAAACCAGCAGCGGAAGTAACTTGTCTGAGTACAGACAACTAGTAAAATAAAAGAGGCTTGGAAAGCCTAGCTATACTACGTGGTCCTTCACAAGCTCAGGGTCACCACCTGGGTCTTTAGCCTACTCGTTGATGTCAACGTCTACATAGAACCCATCAGAAGGGGTTGCAGCGTCTTCTGTAAAAATGTAGAATATAGCAACATGAGTACAAAGGTACTCAGCAAGACTTACATCAGATCCTACATACATGCATATTATCAAGAAGGGTTGGTGGAGTTATTGCAGCAAGCCAGCTTTGACTCTTGGCTAGACTATCCTACGATACTCCAACTTGAAATGGTTTTGCGCACACGAGTCCACTACTCACCACTTCAATACACTACCGAGGATCCACCTCCGTCTTCCTACGGAAGAGCCATCCTCGGCACTCACACTTATCTTGAGGCTTTTAACAGTTTCCATTTACTTGTCTATGAACTGTATAGGCAACCAAGTAGTCCTTTACCGCGGACGCGGCTATTCGAATAGATCATGTTAACCCTGCAGGGGTGTACTTCTTCATACATGTTTCCACCACTTAGCGTCTGCACACGACATGTGCTCGGCAGACTTCAAGCGAAAGCCGACGTGGGTGTAGACCACGACCTACCTAAACACTTAAGCCTCTAGTCCAGGTTTATCGCCTATTCAGGTTCCATCCGCAGGGAGTCCGGCCGAGGTTTCCCATACGGCCCCGAACGATGTGAACAGGGTTCCCGAGATACCTAACGGGTATTCGGTACACCCGGCCACGTACCTACCGCATCACAGCCCACCCCTACGGTCAGCGCTGTCCACGGCCTCCAGTAGGCTACAAACACCAGAAACTACTTGCAACTCCTGGACAGAGAGCTAGGGTGAATAAGAAGTCAAGCAGGGTCATATTTCAGGGCCCAATGCATGGTAGTAGCTGTATCTTAAATCACACATACATATCTTAGTGCTTAAGGTCGGCTTCAATGAAACAACCCACCATGTACTCCTACATGGCCTCTCATCGATACCTTTACCAAATCGTGTTCACCGCACCACTCTCATTACCGACATAATCATTTCACTCTAGCCCATCACCCAGATGAACCAGACCTGACACGACTCTAAGCATAGCAGGCATAGCAAGGTAGGAACAACACATACATATGGCTCAATCAACTCCTACACATGCTAGTGGGTTTCATCTAGTTACTGTGGCAATGACAGGTCATGCAGAGGAAATGGGTTCAACTACCGTAGCACACAGCAGTTTGAAACGCGTTGTCTTAATGCAGTAAAAGAGAGCAGGAGCGAGAACATGGGATTGTATCGATATGATCAAATGGTTGGTTGCTTGCCTGATGGTTCGATGCACTGATATGGTTCTTCGTTAGGGTAATCACGGTTCTCCTCGGAGGCAGAACCTGTCGCAAAGGACACCGATACACAACCATCACCAAACAATGTGCAACAATATGATGCATGCATGAAACATAGCAATATGAGTGTGTTGGGCTAATGCAACTAAAACCAGAAGGGTTTGAACAAATTTGAATCAAAGATTCAAATTTCAAACTCAAACATGGTCTCTTTAAGTGCTTATCCTTGTTCTGCTTAAAACATCAATTTAACTTGTTTGATCATGCATGAAAATAGTACAGATGGATAGATTGGATTTTTCTGATCATTTTTCATATATAATTTGTCCAATTTGGAGTTACAGAATAAAAGTTATGAATTTTTGAAGTTTAAATAATATTCTGGAATTTCCTGATTTAAATTAAATCCAGAAATTATAATTATTGCGCCAGCATGACGTCAGCATGACGTCAGTGGTCAACTGCGGCTGGCTGAAGTCAAACCTGACGTGTGGGGGCCACACGTCAGTGACAGGGGGGGTTTAACAGGTTTAAATTAATCCTAATTAGGGATTAGTGGCGCTGGGGCCCACTGTCAGTGTCAGGGGGGGTTGACTAACGGTAATTAGTACTAACTAACCACCTGTCCGGCAGGGCCCACGCGTCAGTGACCCTGGGGGGGTCAAACCTCAGGTCGGACAGGTCAAACCCGCCGGCGGTTAGTCGCCGGCGAGGTCCGCGGCGTGCAGGGGCCTCGGGTTTCCTCTGTGGTGCTCCAAACGGCGTGCGGCTAGGTGCGTTGGATAGCTAGCTCGACGGCGCGTCGGACGGTGGCCGTGGCTGGCCCTGGGGTGGCCGGAGTCGACGGCGGCGAGCTCGGCTGCGGCTGCCGGAGTTTGGGTGCGGTCGGAATCGACGTTGCAGGGGGTTTGGGGAGGCGTTAGTGCGTGCTGCGTGCTCCTGGTGAGGTGGGGAGCACGATAGTGCGCTCGGTTGGGTGCTACGGTGACCGTGGCCACGACGGCGACATCGCCGGCGGCGTGGAGCTCTCGGCCGAGGTGGGGCTAGGGCCTAGAGGTCGAAAGAGACCAGGGGAGAAGGGGGAAACGATCCGGGGGCT
>NC_057807.1:100968223-100992361 GCF_018294505.1 Triticum aestivum | reverse complement strand
ACATCGCCGGCGGCATGGAGCTCTCGGCCAAGGTGGGGCTAGGGCCTAGAGGTCGAAAGAGACCAGGGGAGAAGGGGGAAACGATCCGGGGGCTCACCGCGGAGCTGCAGGGATGGTTAGCGGGCTCGGGGACGCGCTGGAGACGGCGAATTCGACGGCGACGATGGTCGGAGCCCGAAGAGGGGAACGGCGACGTGGCGGCGATGCAGGGCTTCCGGGGAGCTGTGGAGCGGTGGGGAGGAAGAGGGGGTCGTGGCGGAGCTTCTGAGCTAGTCGGGGGAGCGAGGGGTGGCCGGAGACGGCTGCTGTGGCGAACGGCGGCGACGGTGGTGTTCGGCCGTGTGAGAGAGAGATCGGGGGAGAGGAGGGGAGAGCCGGGGGAGAGTGAGAGAGAGCAGGGGGGAGGCGTGGCGTCGTCCAGGGCATCGAGGCGAGGAGAGGGAGGGCAGGCAGGCAGGGAGAGAGGTGGCGTGGCGCGGTGGCGCGCGCACGCCGGCCACACTCCCCTCCCTCTGTCGGGACGAAGACGACAGAGGAGGGAGGTGGGCTGGGCCGGCTGCTGGCTGGGCCAGCCAGCTGGCTGGGCCGCGCAGTGGAGGAGCCCAGGTAAGCTCCTACTGATATTTATTTTTCTGTTTTCTAATTTCTGACATTTGTTTTGATTTAAATAATATATTAAATCATTTATTTAACTTATGCCAATTTTTACAAGAGCTATATATATTATTCCAGAGCTCTGTTATAAATGGCATAATATTTGGACATATATTAATATATATAATTAATATATTTCCAAAGCAAATATTTATGCATTAATTCCAAATGCCCAAAATAAATACCTATGAGCTCTTAAAAATATTGGTTAGATTTTTATCTCTGTCCAATATTTTCAGAGAGCAACATGAGCATTTTCTTGGACCTTTTTGGAGAAATTTTTATTTGGGTCATTTTCAAAATGATTCTGAGGGTTTCACAGATCCCCATTTCAATTTAAAAGGAATTTTAAACATGATGCACACACTCTGATGCATGACTAGCTAGGGTGTGACACAAAACTAGGAATTTTCCCCTTCTTAGATTTCTCCCTAGTATTTATCAAAAATAAGTTGACATTTTTCTGAGCACTTTGATTTTTCTGTTTTACTATTATCTTATTTTCCCGTCATTTCTTTTGCGACGAATAGATCCCGTATTTGACAAAGTAGTTGGATAAGAAGAAGGAGAAGGACTTCAAGACTTTGAAGACCAAGGCAAGCAGCCCTTTGACCATGTCTATGAAACCTTTTATGCATGTCACATAGCACCATATTGTTGTTGCATCGGAATCATGACGAGGTGGTATCCACTTTGTTGGTTTGCCACCGTATTTCCTCGTTGATACTTGCATTGTGCATGACCCTACCTTCTTATGAGGGTTATGCCGGTAGGAGTAGATAGGGTGCTAAAGTAGATGCTACGCAAAAAGGGACGGGAATATGCATGGTGATGGAGACAAAGTATTTTCAAAAGACTTTTCGAAAACCCCATCGGGTGCCACTTATGCCCGGGGGAGATGATGAGTTGGGTAGCCACTTGATGACGAAGTGGTGTACCGAGGTAAGTGTGTGTTGTTTTCAAAACGGATTGGTTTAAGTTGCGACCATTATTCCAACCTTACATGCGCAACCACTCTACCCTTATATGGGAAAGGGCATTATTGATTACCTAGGTCGATACTAGCTTGGAGCCCGCATTACTAGTGACGGGGGAGAGTTGGTGCTCTCTCTCGGGACGGGGTCGTGCCAGGTAGGGCGGCCATGACTGTCTTTACAGGGCACCGGATACACCGTTGTGTCCCCTCTCGGATGTTACGATCTCGAGTGAGTCTCGTATGATGTACATCGTGAGGATACGGAACAACAAGTGGACTCCTTGTTAGTGTCGTCTAGGGAAAGGTAGTGATCGGGTGCTTACCCCGGGTACTTGAGGTATCGCGGGTCGTGGATGACACGGAAGTTCCCCGGATCTTGTGGGTACAGTGTGCAACCTCTGCAGAGTGTAAAACTATTCGAATAGCCGTGTCCACGGTCAAGGACAGTTGGGTAACCGCTCTTGGGCTACGTCCACTTGTTTGCAAACCGAGTGCGTGTGTTGATAAAATGACTTGGGTCAAGTCAAGGGACTTGACATGATTGAGATGGGTTGGTGCCCATTCTATTTATGTTGATATCTGTAACCTGTCCTCATGGTTACTTGAATTCTCTTGATGCATGTCTTACAAGTTGTTGAACATGTCATTGCACTCAAAACCAGCTTTCTGCAAAAATTTACCTATATCATGCATTTTTGTATCTTGAACCAAAAACATGGGTTGCTTGCGAGTACATTCAAAGTACTCATTGGCTTGCCACTGGTTATTTAAGTGACCAGGCATGGAAGAACCTGAGTTCGAAGAAGAGTTCTTTGGAGACGAATATGCGAACTAGGACGTTTCCCAGTCAGAATGCCTGTAGGGTTAAGGCAGATGGCATGGGTTCTACTTATCGACGAAGATTTCCGCTGCTTGTGTTTCATTTGATGTTCAGCCCTTAAGGCTTTATCAATGTAAGACTTGACCATAATGGTCATAATTTGTGTAAAACAGTATGTATGGATGTAAGACTCTTGTTATTAAGCTTCTGTGTGTTCAGTGAGCATTGATCTCTGGGATCACTGTACACGTGCATTCGGTGATCTCGACTTATGAGTCGGGGTCCCCACACTTGTCCTGATGGCAGCTTTAGGCAGATTGCTTGGGGTGCTCCTGCTGCCATCATCGGAAGTGCTAGAGGGACTAGTGCCCTCACTCATGTGATTGTGCTCTTCTGACTTGTTCTGACTATCACTTTGGTCTGACATACTGCAAATCACTGACTGCTGACCCTGTGAATAGTTATAGATGAGATAGAATGGATGAGCATCACAAAATGCAGAGATTTTTGCAAAAGAATGATTCAAAAATTCAGTTTTAGTTTTCCACAGAAAGCATTTCGGATCAACCGATTTTCAAACTCGGTGATACCGAAGCAGTTTTGGAACCTAAACTAGTGAACTCGGTTGGACCGAGTCACAGTTCGGTGGCACCGAGACTGCTAGGGTTTCACAAAGTCCTAAAATTTGTCACACCAATTAGCAATTCTCGGTCAGACCGAGAGTTACTAGTGCAATGGCGTTAGCCAAATCGGGGGGACCGAGTTTTTCTACTCGGTGGGTCCGAGATGGTTTCGGCGGAAACCTAACCCTAAATTTTCAAATCCCATGTAATCTAAGGATTGTATTGACTGGATAGGAGTGTTTCAATCATGGCAAGAATAATTATGAACACAATGTGCTAGGAATCGGACGAGGATAGCACTGTGATCGTGTACATACCCTAGCTTGGTGATGAACTCGCTATGGCGGCAGCGGCGAGGGTGAAGTCCGTTGACGGCGGCGGAGACCAACAACAGGAGGCGGCTGGCGACGAGGAGACGATCCGGAGACCCTGGTGGTAGAGCGAGCTATTGCGCGGGCGATGAGGTTCGGAGAAATTTCCAAATTTTTGCCCGTGAGTATATATAGCCCGACCCTATCAGTGTGACCGAGTGGAACAACTCGGTGGCACCGAGATGCATAACCGAATACAGTTACAGCAACTCGGTGTGACCGAAAAGTTCAAATCGGTTGCACTGAGATTGAAAACCTAGATCGACTTAGTGATCTTGGTAGGACCGAAATGGAGGAATCGGTCAGACCGAGAAGCACAAAGAAGTTTTGGAAGTTTAAGTCTATGACGAATTGGGGACTCTGAGTGCTCGTCACACAGAGTGGTTCGAATCTGACTTGATCAAATTTTGTGATGTAGCATGAATAGAGTTTGAGACGAGAAAAGCATAGATAGCTAGAGAAGGTTCTTAGGCATTCTTGTCCATCCACTTGGCAAAAAGAAAAAGGAGCCAATCAATCAAAACAACAAGTGGATGTCCTCGAATGAGTAAAATATGCACCAACATGCTCACACAATAAGATGGCAAATGAAATATGTTGCAAAGCATGCTGAACCAATTCTAGCATCTATCAAACAATTGGCGATGACTAGGTCATCTATATATGAGTATATTGACTTAGGAGTCAAATGAGAACATTTGATCATAGGTCATACTCATCGTTTAAGCTCAAGTGGGGTTACCACTTTTACATAATGCATTGATGTGTTCACACCATTAGAGTTGCTTTGACTCAATTCTTAGAGTTAAGCTCCCCCTAGATGTGAGATCCCCTTTTCGAGGGATGAACTAACCTTGGGTTTTCTCGATGATGACTTCATGTAGGTGTTGAAGATGTGGATGCTCAATGTTGATGTAGATCATTTGGAGCAATCCTTTGGAGTGAGTTGCACTTTCAACATACCTACATGGGTTAGTCCCACAAGGAACAAACAAGAATATCCATAGACATAGAGTGATGCACACACACGATGATGTCCATGGAATTTTTAGGTTACCTTGTCCCTTGCCTTACCAACATGAGGGTTTGTGACTCCTTGAACTAGTGCACGGTGTGAAAGTTGATTGCACTTGTCGTTGCCAAAATGATATGAGTGAAGAATGTTGGCGGAGTCACCCTCAAGAACTCTCTAGTTCTTATTCTTCGGGATCCACATCATCTTGATGGGAATCCTTGGAGTTGTAGTTGTACTTGATGAAGTAGAACTTGACGTAGTCTTGGGAACCCACTTGACCTAGGCCTTAGGTGCTTCTTAAAATGCATCAATCTCTTCTCGAAGCTTGTCCTTGCCTTTGTTCTTGTGGTCTTGTGGTGGATGATCATCTTTGTGCTTGTGTTCCTTTGAAGGAAGTAGGATCATACTTCTCTTGTTGAGGAACAAACTTCGTCTTGGGGTATTGATCTTCTTCCCACTCAACTCCATTGGCATTGAACTTTCGTTCAAAACCAACACCTTGATTCTTCTGGTGCCTTCCTTTCTTGCGTACAATTTCCCCGAATTGCTTACTCCCGGCAAGGCTCTTGTAAACACCTTGTTGGCGTTCTGGGAACGGGGGTCCCCAGACTTGCCTGCGTGCGGCCTGCAGCGTGGCTCAAAGGAGGCCCAGCGCGGCCCATCTTCATCAACACAAGCTCAATACCCTCGCGAGGGGCCAAGCCACGCGGGGCGGACGACAAGGAGCATCCTCAGGCACAGCCTCATTAGGCTGGCTCACGAGGAGGCGGAGAGTTCAAGGCAGGGTACCTCGCGAGGTGCCCATGACACAAGCCATGACGACCAAGGGCGCCAGTCGGGCGCCAGCCCGTGCAGTGTCCTTCTTTCCTCTTTTGTGCAAACGGAGCAAGCGCAGGCGAGAGCATCAAGCAAAGGCATCCATTTCGGTGCTACAAGACCAAGACCAGCCCAACGGCAGGGAGGAAGTCATTGTGGAGCCCAAGCAGGCGTCACCACCAGAGCCTTTGGCAGGCGAGGACCAACTTTAGTCAGGATAAGTGTAACAGATGTTCCCCTTCAAAATGGCCAATTGTTGGCGCCCTTCCCGCTCAATATTTGGGAAGAGGCCCATGGCCTTTACCTATAAATAGGACTAGCCACCCCCAGGAGAGAGGGGGGGGAGAGAGATCGAGACGGAGAGATAGAGGCATCGAGAATCCAAGAGCCAGAACCAAGTAGCACCGACCAAGAATAGACCCTCGCGAGGCTGTTCTTCCTTGTATTGTTCATCATCAGCCCAAGAGGCAATCCACGACACCACACACTGGAGTAGGGTATTACACCACAATGATGGCCTGAACTAGTATAAACCTTGTGTCTCTTGTGCGTTCTGTTCATAGTTTAGATCCTAGCGACTCGGCGAGGATCAAGTAGGCAGAGGGCGAAATCTCCGTGCGCACCCCATTGTTCGAACCTCAAGGGTCTGCCGGAACCCGAAATCCAACATTTGGCGCGCCAGGTAGGGGAGCGCCGAGATCCACCTTCTGCAACTTCGTGTCCCGTCGCATCGTCATCACCATGTCCGGCGACGAGGTGGGCAAACCCTGATCCTTGGGTGGCTTGGCCCGCCCGCACAGAGCCGCTCGCCCCGGGCGACCCCATGTCCTAGGCAGCTCGCGGTACGCAGGGCACTGCGGGCCGTGGGCGACGCGGACAGACCCCGACAGCTCTCACACCGCGGCAGACGTGGTCGACAGCAAGGGCCTCCAACCACGCCGCAGCCACGACGCCGTACACCCGCCGGGAGCAGGCGAATTCAAGGGCCGCGCTCACGGTGGCCCGAGAGCTGCTGCAGTGCACGCTGATGGAAGGCGGCCGCGACGTGCTGCTAGAGCAGGTTGCAGAGCTCATGGGCTTCGCCTCCTCAGGAGCTCACCCCTTCTGCACTCAGCTCCTGTCTCAGGCAAAGGGCAGCCCGCGCGGGGCCCCACGCGCATCCGCGGGCTCCAAGGCTACTCCAACACCAGCAAAGCTGTCAGCACCGAACTAGCGGCAACACTGACTTTGCTCCCCGCCAGTGAAGAAGGACTCGTCGCGACCCACGGCCCTAGTGGGCCGCCGCGCTACCACACCCAGGTTGGCGCATCAAGCAGAGCTGCATGGCAAGCGGAGCACTATGGCGCGGCTTTCAGGATGACGGCCCCAGAAGAGTACGTGCCCCACATGATGGACCAAGGGCACCCGCGTGAGGGCGAACAAGGCTCACTCCTCAGCCCGAGCTAGGGGGACGAGGCGCCAGAAGCTGAGCTCTTCCAGGAACCCCGAGACGGCCCCACCAGCCACGCTGGAAGCGACGATTATCGGGTACCACTAATTCCTCAGGAGAAGGCATACGCTAATCATGGGTCGCAGGAGGTGCAGGTCGCCACAGCGAGCAGCTGCCCCGCTCCTGCAGTCTCCTACCCCTCAGGAGGAGGGCGTCGGGGGCTGCAGGGGAGGGGCCAGGATCCGACATCACCACCGTGGCGTTCAAATCAAGGCGTTCCTAGGAGGTAGGCCACCGCTGGGGAGGTGCCTCAGGGCCTGCCCCTGGCGGAGGACCCGTGGTCATCGGGGGAACCGCTGGCGACCGCTCTACCCCATCGGCGACATCCTGGTTTCCGGTCGTCGTTGATGGCACTAGAGTGTGGCACAAGGCGTTGCCCTCGTCTGGCGATATGAAGCAAGGCCAGTACCTGTGAAGAAGGCCCAGTGCCTGTGAAGCTCGCCGCCCCGTGACACTCTCACGTAATAATGAGTGGGGCAGTACACGGCCCGGAGTCTCAGGGGTGCCGGCCTCAGGCCCTGGGGCTCCCTCCCATGCCTAGTGGCAGCACTTAGCTCCGCGCTGGTGAGAAGACGTCCAAGACTAGACTAGGTGCCAGACACGGCCTTTTTCTGCTTTCATTGCTTTTCTCTTGGTTGTTGCTTTCCCTGCTGGATTTAAGTCGGACTCGAATTTGAGATTTGTGTGTGTTCGAGGAAGGGGTGCTTAGTCTTGTTTGAGCAATCTCTCGCATTTCGGTTACGACCTCGCCTCAGCTGCCTCCCCTCGTGAGCCCCTCGCGAGCCAGGTCTGGCCTAGCTTGCGTGCAGCCTAGACTGCCGCTGACACACCCTCTCAGGAGGTTTTTCACTGCAGATCCTACGGATTCGATCAGGAGGCATTCGAGGCGCCACGGCCTCCCGCAAGCTATCTCAGGACCCGCTCGGGACAAAGGTAAACTAGCCAGCCAGCTCGTCACGTAGCCAACCACTTGGCACGGGCATGTGGGTGAAGTAGCATTCACCAGTATGATGAACATAAGTTTTACAATGAGGGGCACCCCCTCCCAAAAATGCTCTTACAACCATCAGGACAAAAGCCTGAGTTCTATTCATGCAGGGTAATGAAACAGGAGAAATGCGCTGTCAGTCGGATAAATCCCCCAATGCATCCTTAGGAACGCCGCCCGAACTGTCGCTGGCGTCGCTGGCCTTGCCATCGCCCTCCGCGTTGTCGTCAGTGGCGTCAGGGCCGTTCACCACGTCGCCCTTGTCGGCGGCCACGATCGCGCCATCATCATCTGAAGCAAAGGCCCTGACGAGAGCGTCCACGTTGTCTTCCACCAAGTACGCCAGGTCGTCCCGGACGGCCTGGGGGACTGGGGCGATGGCGGCGTCAAAGTTGAAGTGAGGATCCATGTTCCGGAGGTGGCTGGGGACACGGGAAAAGGCACGCACGAGCAGGGCTCGGCTCCTCTCCTCCACCATCCTGTTGGCCCTGACCGACCATGCCTCCAGCTGCGTCACGATGTCGGTGAAGAACTGAAGGTTGCCGGCGTAGTTAATGGCATGTGGCTCGCCGACGGCCGCCTCGCAGATGTTACCTAAGGCCGTGTTGGCCCTCTCCCGAAGCGTGGTGAGTATGGGGGCGTGCTCATGTTCCAGGAGCCGCCGCTGACGTATCTCGTCCGCATTCTGGCGGGCGACGCCCTCAGCCTCAACCACCCGTTGGCGAAGAAGAAGCACCTCGGCATGGGAAGTAGTTGACTCCCCCTGCGCCGCCTCAAGTGCGGCCCGCAAAGCATCGACCCGCCGCGTTGCTTCCTCCAGCTTGGTCCTCAGGACGGTGGTCCTACCTTCGGCCTCGGTCCGAACCAACTCCAGCCTCTCCTCGAACTCGCGCTCGAGGTTCAGGCGCGCCGTCGCCACCTAATATCCGACCTCCTCCGAGACACGGGTTTCTCGCGCAGCGACGTCGTTCTCCGCCCGTGTCACCAAGTGCTCCCTTGTCTCCAGGCGCTCGTACTCGCGTGCGCGTTCGGCGGCTTCCAGCGTCAGCGCCTCCTCACGCTTCTGGAGCTCCGCTGGGTCACCGGAAGCCACCTTCATCGACGCGAGGGCCGCCTCGCGCAGCTCCACCCGCTCCTCCAGTGAGCGGCACCAGGCCAGGAGTTCCCGTGCCCGCTCCTCCGTGGCCTCTCACCACCGGTCAGCTTCCCGGGCTTCTTCGACGGCCCGGGAACGGGCCTCCCGAGAGGCTGCTAGCGACGCCTTGGCCTCCTCATCGTCAAGATCGCACCGACGACGCGCGAGGGCGACAGCCGCCTCCAACTCGTGCCTCTTTGCAACCAGGCGCAGGCCCTCGGCCTCAAGGCGCGCGTCCTCATCAGCGAGCTCTTCACCAAGCAGGCCCACCATGTCAGCCGCCCTCCGAAGAAACCCTTGGCGAAGGGTGCGATGCTCCCGGGCGCGCTCGAGTACGTCTTCCACACCATCATCCGCCCCAAGCGAGCGCCAGGGGGCACGAATCAGCACTCCCCCTCCAGGCAGGGGGCTAGCGCCCTTGAGGCTACCGGGCACGCCCTGCCGGAAGCCCGACCTAGAGCCACTCCATCTCCAAGTGAAGAGCGCAGGAAGTACCCCAGCCAATCACGGTCCATGACCAGACGAGAAACTCACGGCAAGCTGGCTATGCCACGAGAAGGCTCGCAAAGGAAGGTCGTGGGGCGCGCAGGGCCGTGTTGCGCGTCAGGATGGTTTGTCTCTGCAACCGGCCTTACCATGAGGGCTCCACTTCTCGGAGTGATCAATGACGGAGGCGATGGGGATGGCTCCTCAGTCATCTCCGTGAACTCGGAGGGAAGGGACCTGCGGAGCAAGGATCAGGAAAGGAAACAACGGAACCTAGAGCTGGGAAGAGAAGAGGCTTACTCGTCGATGGTGAAGTACTTCCTACGCTTCAGCAGGCAACAAGGGTAATCGTCGCCCAGGGCCTCCCTCCTCTTCCGGAGGGCCTCAAAGTCCACACAGAAGCGACCCAAGAGTTGAGTGCAGGGGTCAGCCTGCGACGAGGAGGAAGCACCAAGACGACCCGCGTCGGGAGCATCTGCCTGATGCGCGCCGCCGGTCACCTCACCAAGAAGAGCAGCTGGGGCCTCGGGGGCCTCAGCCACAGGCACTGCAGGTGGCTGCTCGCCGCCTTCAGCTACGGCAGCACGGGCCTCAGGGGCCGCTCCCTCATGAGCGCCGCCCAGTGCTGTCACCTCGGTAGGGGCACCCTCGGCCTCCAGAGGCCCATGTCTCCCTACTCCGCCACTTGAGGAAGAGTCGCCTTGGCCAACCACAAGGGGAACCACCACCACTGGGTTCTCGCAAGGCCCCTGGAGGCTAGCAGGGCGCGGGCCCCATTCGTCGATGACGGGCATCTGACCCACAAAGTCACTTCTATTCGAGCAGAGGTACAGCAAGGCCCCTCCTTGCCGGATGCCGCCGGGGGAAGGATCCCCAGTCAAGACCAAGAGCACCTTCCTCAGCGCTTCAGGCGTTAGGTCCTCTTCCTAGAGCCGCATACGATCCCCACGACCGCTGAAGGCCCACATTCGGTGAGAATGGCATTGGAGAGGGGCAACACGGCGTAGCAGGATCTCCTTCACCACCTTGGGCGCCGTCACGCCGAGCTCCCTCAAGAACTCGAAGCGACGCCAGACAAAGGCGAGCCGGGGGCTCGCGAGCGTCTCCTAACACCAGCCTGAGTTTGGGACAGCAGGTGAAGATGGCTCCGTCAGCAGGGGGCTGGGCACCCCTACGTCCACATACAGCCACCGCTCGCGAAACCCAGGAGCGGGCGGAGGAAGAATGAAGTCAATTCCTGAAGCCGCCGTCTCAGGCGCAGCGACGAAGCTCACGCACCCCGAACATTGGGTGAGGTCGACAAGGCGCAAAGAAAAGAAGTGGAGCAGCAAGGCAACCGAAGGAAGGATGCCCACCATCGCCTCGCAAACGAAGGCGAAAACCGCGAGAAGAGTGATGGATTCAGGACCCAGATGCATCACATGGATCTGATAATGGGAGATCACGGCGTTGCAGAAATCAGAAAAGGGGGAACCAATCCCGACCACAGGGAGTCGACGAAGTATCGGACCTCGGTGGCAATCCTGTCAATGGAGAAGCGGGACGTGGGCCAGGCCGTCGTCCTCCCGCATTCGTTGAAAATGGTGGCCAGAGCTGAGCTGACCTTGCTCAAGCCCTCTTGATTGATTATGATCGGCCGATCGACGGTGGGGGCCGCCGACGATGATGAGCGAGGCGGCGACATGGGCTTCTTCCCTCTTCCCTTCTTCGGCGGAGCCTTGATGGCAGGAAGGGGGAGGAGAAGGTTCGAGATTGGATTGGATGAGGAAACTGGAGTTCCAGAGGAGAAAGGACACAGAGCACTAGAGCAGCGGAAAGGGGAGTGGCTGTGTGCGGCAACGAGTCCACCTAGCAAGGCATAAAATAAGGAGGCGTGGGGGAACAGTGCCGCCCACGTCCAATCAACCGCCACGTGGCGCCCAAGGCCGCAGGCTGTTAGGGACTGCGATGCTTCGCACTTGCCCTTTCGCCTCTCTGCTCGGCCAAGACCGGGCGCACCGTGGGCCCGGGGGCTACTGTCGGCGTTCTGGGAACGGGGGTCCCCAGACTTGCCTGCCTGCGGCCTGCGACATGGCTCAAAGGGGGCCCAGCGCGGCCCATCTTCATCAACACAACCTCAAGACCCTCGCGAGGGGCCAAGCCACGCGGGGCAGACGTCAAGGAGCTTCCTCAGGCACAGCCTCATCAGGCTGGCTCACGAGGAGGCGGAGAGTTCAAGGCAGGGTACCTCGTGAGGAGCCCATGACGCAAGCCATGACGACCAAGGGCGCCAGTCGGGCGCCAGCCCGTGCAGTGTCGTCCTTTCCTCCTTGGTGCAAAGGGAGCAAGCGCAGGCGAGAGCATCAAGCAAAGGCATCCATTTTGGTGCTACAAGACCAAGACTAGCCCAACGGTAGGGAGGAAGTCATTGTGGAGCCCAAGCAGGCGTCACCACCAGAGCCTTTGACAGGCGAGGACCAACTTTAGTCAGGATAAGTGTACCAGATGTTCCCCTTCAAAATGGCCAATTGTTGGCGCTCTTCCCGCTCAATATTTGGGAAGAGGCCCAGGGCCTTTGCCTATAAATAGGACTAGCCACCCCCAGGAGAGAGGGGGGGAGAGAGATCGAGACGGAGAGATAGAGGCATCGAGAATCCAAGAGCCAGAACCAAGTAGCACCAACCAAGAACAGACCCTCGCGAGGCTGTCCTTCCTTGTATTGTTCATCATCAGCCCAAGAGGCAATCCACCACACCACACACTGGAGTAGGGTATTACACCATAATGGTGGCCTGAACCAGTATAAACCTTGTGTCTCTTGTGCGTTCTGTTCATAAGTTAGATCCTAGCGACTCGGCGAGGAGCAAGTAGGCAGAGGGAAAAATCTCCGCGCGCACCCCAGTGTTCGAACCTCAAACGTCTGCCGGAACCCGAAATCCGACACAGCTTTCTCTATAATTCCCTTCAATAAGCTATTTTCTTGCTGAAGTGTAACTTGGCTAAGAGAATCATTAGTGGAATCAAGAGAACTACTAGAAGCAACAATATTGGATTTAAAATTATTATTGTTACTACTAGAGGAAGGATCTTTCTTGTACTTGTTACTAGACTTGACTTGAGGCATGTAAGTAGATAAGAGTAAAGGCTTGGCAATGTAAGAAGAACTTTTCTTACGAAGATCATCATTGATTGCCTTTAAGAAGTCATGCTCTTGCTCAATATTTAGCTTTTCAAGGGGTAACTTCGCATGAGCTCTTAAAAGTTCTCAATGATCTTTGAAGATAGTTTCATGAGCTAACTTAAGAGTGTTTAGTTCTTTAGTTAGAAGCTCAATCTTCTCCTTATCATTGTCATTCGTTTTATCTTGATTAGCATGATTGATTGACGTATCATCATAGTATTCATCACTAGAGTTGTCAACAAGTAAATCATCATCCACAAGCAAGTCATCTTCATCACTATTGAAATCAACATACTCGGGATGTGTTACCTTTGGACCTTTGGCCATGAAGCATCTTCCAAATCCTTCATTTGGTGAGTCAAATATGTCGTAGGAGTTGGTTGACACAAGTGCTAGACCGGCAACACCTTCATCTTGAGTATATTCGGAGTCGGAGTGATAGCTTCTCTTGGAGTGATTGTCGGAGTCGGAGCCGGATACCCATTCACCAACATGAGCTTGATGTCTTCGTTTTGTGTAGCTCCTTGATGACTTGTCCTTCCTTTCCGAATCCTTTCTTCTCCGTGAGGGTCTTCGTTCATAACGATTCTCTCTACTCCTCCCTTCTCTTGGTGGTGATTCTTCTCTTTTGCTTCTTCTTTTTGGAGAATCTTCTCTTCTTTTGTAGGGTGCCATACACTCATTGGAATAGTGTCTGGGTCTCCCACAATTGTAGCAATTTCGCTCTCGACTAGAAGATCTTTTGTCATTGTAGGACCTTGACTTGGAGCTTCTTTCTTTGCTTCTACTCTTGTAGAATTTGTTGAAGTTCTTCACCATTAAGCTCAATTCTTCGTTGAAGGTTTGTTTCTCACTTGATGATGTGGGGGCTTCACTTGAGGCTTTGTAAGCACCACTTGTCTTGTTGTGAAGTTCCTCCTTATCCTTGAGTGACATCTCATGAGCAGCAATTCTTCCGATGACTTCCGTTGGCTTGAGATCTTTGTAGTTTGGCATCATTTGGATCAATGTGCACATGGTATCATACTTTCCATCCAATGCTCTTAGGATCTTCTTGATGATGAATCTGTCGGTCATCTCTTCACTCCCTAAGCCGGCAATCTCATTTGTGACAAGTGCAAGCCTAGAGTACATTTCAGCAACACCTTCACCATCCTTCATTTTGAACTTGTCAAGCTGACTTTGGAGCACATCCAACTTGGATTCCTTGACGGAGGCGGTACCTTCATGCATATCAATCAAAGTATCCCAAATTTCCTTTCATTCTCAAGACGGCTGATTTTGTTGAATTCTTCGGGGCACAATTCGTTGAAGAGGATATCACAGGCTTGAGCGTTGTATTGCAACATCTTCAATTCATCCGCGCTAGCTTCACGGTTTCGTTCTCTCCCATCAAAGAATTCACCTTGCAAGCCAATACACACAATAGCCCAAACGGCAGGGTTATGTCCAAGAATATGCATTGTCATCTTATGCTTCCAACTAGCAAAATTAGTACCATCAAAGTAAGGACCTCTACGGTGATAATTTCCCTCACGAGACGCCATACTCTCCTAGGTTGTGAAACCAAGGCTATGACCACCAAAAGCTATGGAAATCAAAGCAAATGGAGACCAAAGCTCTGATACCACTTGTAGGACCTTGAAGTATGTCTAGAGGGGGGGGGGTGATTAGACTACTTGACCAATAAAAACTTAGCCTTTTCCCAATTTTAGAGTTTGGCAGATTTTAGCTACTTTAGGACAAGTCAAGCAAGCATGCAAAAAGTATATGAGCAGCGGAAATTAAAGCATGCAACTTGCAAGAAAGTAAAGGGAAGGGTTTGGAGCATTCAAACGCAATTGGAGACACGGATGTTTTTGGCGTGGTTCTGATAGGTGGTGCTATCATACATCCACGTTAATGAAGACTTCAACCCACGAAGGGTAACGGTTGCATGAGTCCATGGAGGGCTCCACCCACGAAGGGTCCACGAAGAAGCAACCTTGTCTATCCCACCATGGCCGTCGCCCACGAAGGACTTGCCTCACTAGCGGTAGATCTTCACGAAGTAGGCGATCTCCTTGCCCTTACAAACTCCTTGGTTCAACTCCACAATCTTGTCGGAGGCTCCCAAGTGACACCTAGCCAATCTAGAAGACACCACTCTCCAAGAAGTAACAAATGGTGCGTTGATGATGAACTCCTTGCTCTTGTGCTTCAAATGATAGTCTCCCCAACACTCAACTCTCTCTCATAGGTTTTTGATCTGGTGGAAAGAAGATTTGAGTGGAAAGCAACTTGGGGAAGGCTAGAGATCAAGATTCATATGGTAGGAATGGGGTATCTTGGCCTCAACACATGAGTAGGTGGTTCTCTCTCAGAAATAGTAAGTTGGAAGTGTAGGTTTGTTCTGATGGCTCTCTCAATGAATGAAGAGGAGGTGGAGGGGTATATATAGCCTCCACACAAAATCTAACCGTTACACACAATTTACCAAACTCGGTGGGACCGATTGAACAGACTCGGTCGGACCGATTTAGTAAACCTAGTGACCGTTAGGATTTTCGATGGGACTGACATGTCATCTCGGTGGGACCGATATGGTTAGAGTTAGGGCATAATGTACTCTCAGTGAGACCGATTACACAAACTCGGTGAGACCGATTTTGGTAATAAGCTTTCCAAAGAGTTAGTCAGGTAAACTCGGTGGGACCGATTCACTTATTTCGGTGAGACCGAAATGTCACGAAAGGGAAACAAGGAGTTTACATTGCAATCTCGGTGGGACCGATCACTCACTTCAGTTAGACCGAAACGTTACGTTGGGAAACAGAGAGATTACAATCCCATCTCGGTGAGACCGAGATCCCTATCGGTAGGATCGATTTGCCTAGGGTTTGTGGCAGTGGCTATGACATTCAACCTCGGTGGCGCCGGATAGAAAGAATCAGTGGGGCCGAGTTTGACTTTAGGTTTAGGTCATTTGTGGATGTGAGGAAGTAGTTGAGGGTATTTGGAGCATATCACTAAGCACATGAAGCAGGATGCTCATTAAGCAACACCTCATCCCTCCTTGATAGTATTGGCTTTTCCTATAGACTCAATGGGATCTTGGATCACTAAAATATAAAATCAAGAGTCTTGAGCTTTTGAGCTTGAGCCAATCCTTTGTCATTAGTATTTTGAGGGATCCACTTTCATCATCCATGCCATGCCATTGATTGAGCTTTCTTGAAATAATAGTCTTGGAATAGCATTAGCTCAGTGAGCTATATGTTGTTATGAATTACCAAAACCACCTAGGGATAGTTGCACTTTCAGCAACAAAGATCTTGCCTTCGGATCTGAGGTAGAAGGTATACCCAATGGTTTCCTTGGGGTATCCTATGAAGACGCATTTTTCCGACTTGGGTTCGAGCTTTTCAGGTTGAAGTTTCTTGAGATAAGCATCGCATCCCCAAACTTTTAGAAACGACAGCTTAGGTTTCTTCCCAAACCATAATTCATACGGCGTCGTCTCAACGGATTTAGAAGGTGCCCTATTTAAAGTGAATGTAGCTGTCTCTAGAGCGTATCCCCAAAATGATAGTGGTAAATCGGTGAGTGACATCATAGATCGCACCATATCCAATAGAGTGCGATTACGATGTTCGGACACACCGTTACGCTGAGGTGTTCCACATTTCCTTAAGTGCGTACCAAATTCGTGACTTAAATATTCTCCCCCACGATCTGATTGCAAGAACTTTATCTTTCAGTCACGTTGATTCTCTACCTCATTCTGAAATTCCTTGAACTTTTCAAAGGTCTCAGACTTGTGTTTCATCAAGTAGACATACCCATATATACTTAAGTCGTCAGTGAGAGTGAGAACATAACGATAGCCTCCACGAGCCTCAACGCTCATTGGACCGCACACATCAGTATGTATGATTTCCAATAAGTTGGTTGCTCGCTCCATTTTTCCGGAGAACAGAGTCTTGGTCATTTTTCCCATAAGGCATGGTTAGCATGTGTCAAATGATTCTTAATCATGAGACTCCAAAAGTCTATTAGCCTGGAGCTTCTTCATGTGTTTCACACCAATGTGACCAAGGCGGTAGTGCCACAAGTATGTGGGACTATCGTTATCAACTTTACATCTTTTGGTATTCACACTATGAATATGTGTAACATCACGTTCGAGATTCATTGAGAATAAACCATTGACCAGTGGGGCATGACCATAAAACATATCTCTCATATGAATAGAACAACCATTATTCTCGGATTTAAATGAGTAGCCATCTCGTATTAAACGAGATCCAGATACAATGTTCATGCTCAAAGTTGGCACTAAATAACAATTATTGAGGTTTAAAACTAATCCCGTAGGTAAATGTAGAGGTAGCGTGCCGACGACGATCACATCGACCTTGGAACCATTCCCGACGCGCATCGTCACCTCGTCCTTCGCCAGTCTCCGCTTATTCGGCAGCTCCTGTTTTGAGTTACAAATATGAGCAACCGCACCTGTATCAAATACCCAGGAGCTACTACGAGTACTGGTAAGGTACACATCAATTACATGTATATCACATATACCTTTGGTGTTGCCGGCCTTCTTGTCCGCTAAGTACTTGGGGCAGTTCCGCTTCTAGTGTCTGCTTCCCTTGCAATAAAAGCACTCAGTCTCAGGTTTGGGTCCATGCTTTGGCTTCTTCCTGGCAACTAGCTTACCGGGCGCGGCAACTCCCTTGCCGTCCTTCTTGAAGTTCTTCTTACCCTTGCCTTTCTTGAAACTAGTGGTTTTATTGACCATCAACACTTGATGTTCCTTTTTGATCTCCGCCTCCGCTGATTTCAGCATTGAATATACCTCAGGAATGGTTTTCACCATCCCTTGTGTCGGTGTACTAAAGTAGGGGTACCTTAGTATCCCGAACTTGTGCACGGGCAGTCGCAGCGCCCCACGGCAAGGCTTGCCGGACGTCCGCCAAGATCCTCCGTAGCTCTCATTGGTGCCATTCAAGAACAAGGTGCTTTTGACTAAAAACACAAGGCCCCGGCAAGAGGAGATTGCCGGGAAGGACAAGGCCCCGGCAAGAGGAGCTTGCCGGGAAGGCCAACCAAGGCATTTCAAGAAACTTGCCGCGACGCGTCGCGCGTCCCGGCAAGACCCGGAGAGCGACAAGCTTCTGGGCGCGACAAGACAACGAACCCGGCAAGGCGCTTGCCGTGGCGAAGCCACCACTCTGTGCCTACGCTCCAGCGCATCCGTCGACGTGTCGCCGCAAGACCGTTCCAGGCACACGTGGCGGGAAGCTGTGCAGCCAAGCGGTGCGAGGTGGCGAGTGGAGATGACAAGAAGGCCATCGTGGCAAGCGGTGGCGCCCCAAACGGTCGTTTTCTGCACTGTTTGGGCGACCGGACGGGCATTAAATGCCCTTGTCCCCTGCCGTCAGAGTTAGGTAGGGTACGATGTAGCAACAGTTGTACCAACCCCCCCCCTTTTCTACATTTTTACCCCTGACTGCGTTGCCACCTGTCGGTGACCCCTTTAGCCTATAAAAGGAGGCCCATGCGCAACGTAGAGGGGGTTCGACGATTTCGAAACCACAGAACGTTCACGCTCTTGAACAAAATACAAACACAAAAGCAGCAGTAGGAGTTTCATCTCTCCGGAGAGCTACGAAGCTGGGTAAAAATCCCTCGCGTGCCTCGCCTCGATCTGCTCTTCGTGCGCCCTCCGCTCCCTGCTGGACCGAAAAGGGGCCCTGCCCCATAGGTGTTCGTTTCCCACGACATCTTTGGCGCGCCAGGTAGGGGGCGTCGAGGTTGTGCGAACCTGATCCGGCGTTCGCATGCGCTACATCAACATCTTCATCGACATGCCACCGAAGAAGAAGACTTCGGAGGTGGCTGCTCCGTCCGCGTCGCTCCCACCACCACCGAAGCAAACGGGTGGTGGGGTAGACACCGGCGGAGGAACGGGCGCCGACGAGGGAGCTCATTATGCTACCAGATCCAAGGACAAGGCCCTGCAAACTTCGGCGTCTCTACATGCACCGCGCCCCTCTCAGGAGGCGCGGGACCAACAACGCATTGGTGCTCCTAGTACCGTGCTTGCGTTGGAGCAAGGCCGAGCTGGTGGATCTCAGGACGCTCGGGGGCTCCTGTCGGTGTACTAAAGTAGGGGTACCTTAGTATCCCGAACTTGTGCACGGGCAGTCGCAGCGACCCGCGGCAAGGCTTGCCGGACGTCCGCCAAGATCCTCCGTAGCTCTCATTGGTGCCATTCAAGAACAAAGTGCTTTTGACTAGAAACACAAGGCCCCGACAAGAGGAGATTGGCGGGAAGGACAAGGCCCCGACAAGAGGAGCTTGCCGGGAAGGCCAACCAAGGCATTTCAAGAAACTTGCCGCGACGCGCCGCGCGTCCCGGCAAGACCCGGCGAGCGACAAGCTTCCGGGCATGACAAGACAACGACCGCGGCAAGGCGCTTGCCGTGGCGAAGCCACCACTCTGTGCCTACGCTCCAGCGCATCCGTCGACGTGTCGCCGCAGGACCGTTCCACGCACACGTGGCGGGAAGCTGTGCAGCCAAGCGGTGCGAGGTGGCGAGTGGAGATGACGAGAAGGCCATCGTGGCAAGCGGTGGCACCCCAAACGGTCGTTTTGTGCACTGTTTGGGCGACCAGACGGGCATTAAATGCCCTTGTCCCCTGCCGTCAGAGTTAGGTAAGGTACGCTGTAGCAGCAGTTGTACCAACCCCCCCTTTTTACATTTTTACCCCTGACTGCGTTGCCACCTGTCGGTGACCCCTTTAGCCTATAAAAGGAGGCCCATGCGCAACGTAGAGGGGGTTCGACGCTTTCGAAACCACAGAACGCTCACGCTCTTGAACAAAATACAAACACAAAAGCAGCAGTAGGAGTTTCATCTCTCCGGAGAGCTCCGAAGCTGGGTAAAAATCCCTCACGTGCCTCACCTCGATCTGCTCTTCGTGCGCCCTCTGCTCCCTGCCGGACCGAAAAGGGGCCCTGCCCCATAGGTGTTCGTTTCCCACAACATCTTTGGCGCGAAGTCGGCCGAGGCGCTGCGGCTCGAGGAGCTGCGCAAGGAGCGAGCACTCCCCCCCCCCCCCGAGCTCACCGCGAAGGCGCTGCAGGAGGAGTTCTATCTCTTCTGATCGACAGAGACGCGGGCGCATCCGCGCACGCAGGTACTCTCCGCCGAAGCTTCTACTTCGAAGCGGTGCCCAAAAGGGTACTACTTCTTCCCATTGTTCTTCTACTGCGGGCTCTGCCCGCCCTTTTCCGATTTCTTTTGCGACGTCATGAACACATACGGGCTCCATCTCCTTGATTTCACCCCCAACGCCGTTCTGACAATGGCGGTTTTCGCGCATCTTTGCGAGAACTTCGTCGGAATCCACCCCAACGTTGCCCTTTTCCGCCACTATTTCATCCCCCGGGTCGAGAAAGGAGAGCCCTTGTCGGGTGGGATCGCCTGGGTCTCGAGGGTTGGCAAGAAGGAAGTCTATCTAGAGGGGGAGCTCCGCAGCAAGTTGGACGAGTGGAGGGCTGAATGGTGTTAGATTGTTGACGCAGATCCACAGCCATTCACCAATTTGCGCCAAACCCGAGTAATGCGCGGCAGCGACTGGAGCGCCCTGGCGCCGGACGATGCTAAGCTGAAGATCGCCACCACCCAGATTCTGCGGCTCAGGCTTGCCGGGCTTACTGTAGGGGCCGTTGGCGCGGACTTTCTCCGCCGCCGTATCGCCCCCCTGCAGGAGAGGGGGAGGCCCGCCTGGCTGTTCGGCGGCCTGGCGGATATCATGAGGCTGCGCCCAGGCCTCAATTTCAACTTCACTGTCTTGGAGTTGGATGGGATGCTCAAGGAACTGTTCAAGCACGACGCCAACCATCCGGAGTGGTTCAGGCTGCCGCAGGGCGTCATCCCACTGTGCAACAACTCCCAGCTTGATCGCATCCGCGCAATGATGCCGGAGTGCGACTCGCACGGGGTTATCCCATCTTGGCGGGACCCCTCCGACGACATCGTGCGGCAATTCTTCGACGGCTTGGAAGAGGTAGCAGTCCGTGCCGACGAGCAGAGGCTCCTCACCCGCGACACCACCGATGATGAGATGTGGTACATCGCCACCAGGGCTGAAGAGGCGGCGGCGGCCACCGCCGCGGGCGTGTTCAGTTTCACGTTGGAGAAGGCAGAGGCGGCCGAGGCGGCAAGCCTTGCCGACCGAGAGGACCTTCGCGGGGAGGTCGTTGGCGAAGGAGAGCCCGAAGCCGAAGCAAGCGAGCCCGCCGAGGGCGCGAGCGGCCAGCCGTCTTCGAGCAGCTTGCCACTGGTGGAGCCCCCAGCGCAGCCCCCGGCTCAACCAAGAAGGCGCCTCCGTAGGACTGCAGATACAGCAGGGCGGCAGGCAGGCCAACAGCCGCAGCGCTGTGGGACACGCTCCACCGCGGCAAGCACCATTTCCGCGGGAGCATCTCAAGCCGTGCCGGCAACTGGGGCGGGGTCTTCCCGTGCCACCACACCTGATCCTGCCGCAGCTCCCGCTAAGCGTCCAAGGGAGCCCACTCCTCCGCTTCGTCACGCTAAAAGAGTACCGGACTTCGACCTCTCCGCGCTGAGCTCCGACGAGGAGGAAGAAGAGGAGGAGGAGTAAGACTTTCTCCTTGTTGTACTTGTATTTCTTCGATTTTTGCTGTTTCTTGTCTTGTGTTTGATCTGCTTCCCTCTGAACCTCGTTCCATTTGAGGACACTGGCCGAGAGAGCGGCGAAGAGGGCCAAGGTCCCCGTGGTTATCGTTGAGGACGATCCTGCTGTCATGGTAGAGGACGCGTCCGAGACCACCTTGACAGACCCGGCAATCTCTCCTCGAAGCAGCCCCCAGCGCAGCCCCCAGCGTAAGTATTTGTTCACTTCCCGCTGTAGGGCGCGCATGGGTGCTCTTTCTTTGCTGATATCTTGATTGTTGTCTTGCTTGTGTAGGAGAAGAACAGGCCCATCAGGAGCAACCAGAAGCCGCTCCGGAGGTGCAATCTGCTTCAACTACACCGCCAAGGGGCGATTCTCCGGCAAGGGAGTGCTCTCCGGCAAGGGAGCGGTCCCTGGCAAGGGGCAGTTTCCCGGCGAGGGACGTGACCAGCGATCCTTCGGTGGTGGAGCCCATGATCACAGAGCCCAGCACATGTAACCCTCCTTGTCGGAAATCTTCCCTTGGGTTTTTCTTCTTCTGATTTTCTATATTTTTTGGATATTTGTTGGATTTTCCTCCCTCTCCCTGTCTTCAGATCCTCCCTCCACGGAGCCGATGGAAACTGAGGCCACCAGCGAGGAGGATGCACGCGGCAACACTGATGATGCCGCCGCCACCGAGAAAGAGGCCGGCGCTGACGATCCCGCCGGCGAAGAGGCCGCCAAGGCTGCTGGCGCAGGAGCTGGCGAGGGGTTCGGCGATCGCACTGACGACCCGAAGGGCGCAGGAGCGCAAGGCGCTACTCCGACCACCGACCCCTCCGCCGCTGATGCCGCACCGGGCTCCGAAGAGCCCCAGCCCGGCGCCTACTTGAAGGCCGGTGAGGGTGTCTTCATCAGGCTTCCCTGGGCGTCGAGCTCCAGGGCGCCGATCGAAGGAGAGGAATTTGACGGAGAAGTACTCACCTCTGCTGGGCTGACAGTGGTTGACGCGCCAAGCAGCAGCAGCAGCGAGTCCGAAGAGGAGCAGCTGCTCCGGAAGTTGGTGTCGCTCTACCGCGCCCGACAAGCGAAACTGGAGTCCCGGGAAGCGCTTGTCGTGCAGGCGGGAGTTGACATAGAGAAGCATGCGGAGGAGCTCCAGAGCCGCAACCAAGAGGCCCTCCGGTCCATTGCGGAGGAGAGGGCGCAGCTTGTCGAGGCGCAGACGGCCTTCCTCCTTGAGAAGGCAGAAGCTGAGGAGCAACAGAGGCTTGCCGCTGAAGAGATGTCCACCCGGGAAGGTGAAATGACACAGCGGAAAGTCAATCTGGACAGCTACGAGGAGGAGCTCGCCACACGCGAGCAATCACTTGGCGGGGCGCTCAAGGAAGCGAAGGATGCTGCCGCAGCTGCCGAGGCTGCCAAGAAGGAATTGGAGGTGAAGATGACGCAGCTGGAGGCTGATTTGAAAGGGAAGGATGAGGAGCTTGCCGCACTCCAGCGCGAACGCGAGAAGGATGCCCTTGCTCATGGCGATCTGCAAGTTTAACTCGCCGATAAGGTCAAGGAACTGAATGCCGTCAAGGACTCAAATGCTGATCTGGAGCTAAAGCTGGTCACGTTGACTGAGACGCTGGACGGCGCCAAGAAGCGAGAGGACGACTTAAAGAAAGAGATCAAGGACAACGAGGAGCTGCTGACGAGGGCCGCCGAGACTCAAAACACCTTCAGGGCTACGGTGGAGCTTTGGACGGAGGGCCTCGTCAATATTGCTGCAATCATCAACGAGGAGCTGGCGCAACTGGACTTGGCGGGCTTCGGGAACTCCTCCGACGAGAACCTCCAGCCCAGCGCCAAGCTTACTCTGTTCTTCAAGGGCGTGGTGATGACTCTCCAGCAGCTCCGGGAAAGGATCCCAAAGTAGCTGGCTGACGAGTCGCACGCAATCTGCACCAGAGTCTTGGAGAAGGTGTTGGTGAAGGTGCTCACGCCGGCACGAGCGTGGTGCGGTCGCCTCGACGGGATGCTGCTCCTTCTAACCCAGTTAGAAGTTTGAGCGTATCCCGCTCCTTGCACCGTTCACCACCACCGCCCAAGACTCCAGAAGAAGCGTTGGCTCGAGCCCAACTGCTCCTGGACTACCCTCCAGTGCCGGACAAGATCGACGACTGGAGGGCCACCATCCAGAGCCTCATCGGCTTCGCCAACGGCGACACTCCCCGGCAACCAAGCACGTCGAAGCCGCGGCGAGACACCCAAGCGCGGGCCGATGACGACAAGACCAGAGGAGGTGCAACTTCCGTGCACTCTCCGCCCTGAAGGCCAAGATCGCCGACTTGTCCACTACTAGAAAAACCGCTACTAATGGCGCACCTAACATGGTTATTAATGGCGCATCACTGGTGCGCCATTACTATCACGCCATTAGTAATTTTTACTAATGGCGCACCAGTGGTGCGCCATTAGTATAGGGCACGGTGCGCCATTAGTATGCCTCCCAGGGGCCATGTATACCCAGGTGCTTTGGCATACTAATGGCGCACGCAACGGGATGCGCCATTAGTAACTTCGGCATACTAATGGCGCACTGTTTAGTGATGCGCCATTAGTGATGCGCCATTTTGAATCTAGATCTGGATCGTGATTTTTTGCCCATTTTTTGCTCGTTTTTTGCTTGTTTTTTGGCACGACATTATTTCAAATTTTGTTCCTGTTTTTGGATCTTGTATGTTCTTTTGCCATGGTCTTTTGCCGGAGAGGAGTTCGCCGGAGAGGAGGAGGAGGAGGTCGCTGGAGAGGAGTTCACCGGAGCATCGGAGAGGAGGAAGGAGAAACCATGAGGGGATGGGAGGAGAGGAGGGAGGAGGAGCTCACCGGAGAGGAGGGAGGAGGAGCTCACCGGAGAGGAGGGAGGAGGAGCTCACCGGAGAGG
>NC_057807.1:100967330-100967955 GCF_018294505.1 Triticum aestivum | reverse complement strand
AGGAGGAGGTCGCCGGAGAGGAGGAGGAGGGAGGAGGAGGTCGCCGGAGAGGAGGAGGAGGTCACCGGAGAGGAGAAGTATGGTGGAGGAGAGAAGGGAAGATGGAGTGGAGGAGAGGAGGAGATGGAGTGTAGGAGAGGTGGAATGAAGAGATAAGGAGGAGAGGACCACGACCAGCCATATATACGGCATACTAATTTTTTTTGATTTATTTTTTTGATTTATTTTGAATTTTGAAGGCGGGAAGATACTAATGGCGCACCATGGGCAGGTGCGCCATTAGTAATTTTTTTTGACTTATTTTGAATTTTGAAGGAGGGAAGATACTAATGGCGCACCATGGGCAGGTGCGCCATTAGTAACTTTTTTTTATTTTTTTCACTTATTTTGAATTTTGAAGGCGGGAAGATAGTAATGGCGCACCATGGGTAGGTGCGCCATTAGTAAGTTTGAATTTTTTTGAATTTTTTTGCCTCTCCAGATCTTAAAAGCCCCGTATCTTTTTTTTTGTTAGGTTTTTGAGGATTTTAAAAATGTTTAACGGGGTTCCCCCCGTTAAATTTGGATGTAACTTTTCGAGTAGATGATTTTTCATATAAATTTTTTTTTCATCCGAGTTAGTATG
>NC_057807.1:100956426-100966835 GCF_018294505.1 Triticum aestivum | reverse complement strand
AGTTCAACTAGTAATGGCGCACCACCCCCACGGTGCGCCATTAGAAGTTTTGAAAAAAATTCAAAAAGAGTTTTAATTTTTTTTTACTAATGGCGCACCGTGGGAGTGGTGCGCCATTACTAATAGTTCAACTAGTAATGGCGCACCACTCCCACGGTGTGCCATTAGTAGTTTTGAACAAAATTTTAAAAAAAATATTTTTACTAATGGCGCACCGTGGATGTGGTGCGCCATTAGTATTTGGACACTAATGGCGTACCAACACATGGTGCGCCATTAGTATATAGTAATGGCGCACCACATGTCTGGTGCACCATCAGTGTCAATTCCATCTATAGCCCTTTTCCTAGTAGTGGTCGGGTCAACCTCGACAGCGACTCCACCGCGTCGTCGGATCCGCGAGCTCGTCGCGATGAGCGCGAAGTTCTTCAAGAACGGCATCAAGAAGACGCTTGTACCCGCATCGAGCGCCAAAGAGAAGCGCGGTGTCAGTCCGACCAGCGCGCTGGGCCCGCTGTTGACATGCATGCGCCAGGGGAACCAGGTGACTTGCCGTACGCGGTAGGTTGCCCTGCGTTTACCCGTGAGCTGCGGCAAGTCCTGTGGCCCAGTACCAAGAACTTCAAGCCAGACGTACCCGAGAAGTACGACGGCAGGATACATCCGTCGGAGTTCCTCAGCATCTACACCATCGCGGTGCAGGCGGCCGGGGGGAGCGACGAGAAGATCCTCGCCAACTACTTCCCGCTGGTGCTCAAGCCCAACGTCAGATCGTGGCTCATGCACTTGCCGGACGACTCCATCTCCTCATGGGCGGATCTGTGCCATCAGTTTGTCGGCGCCTTCACAGGCAGCCACAAACCCCATGGCCAAGAAAGCGATCTTCATCTGCTCGCCCAGAAGGAAGGAGAACCCCTGTGCAAGTACATTCAGAGATTTAGCCAAGTGCAGCGCAACATCCCAGACGTCCACCCTGCCGCAGTCATCAGCGCGTTTCATCAGAACGTGCGAAACCGCAGGATGAGGGAGGAGATGGCGATTTGCAAGATTAGAGACGTCAGTGAGCTATATGCCTTGGCCAACAAGTGCGCATGTGCTGAAGAGGGGAGGAAACTCCCCGGAGAGAATGCAGGAGCAGAAGGGTCTGACAGCGAGGATGCCGCCCCGGCAAGGAAAAACCGGCGACGGAACAACAGAAAGAGGAAAGCAAAAGATGTGCTAGTCGTCGAGCAGTCCGGCAACGGAGGAGGCGCCGAGAAGGCCAAAGATAACGACTCCGGAGAGGCCGTGGTGGCCGCCGACAAGCAGGACGGCTCCGGCAAGCAGTACTGCAAGATCCACCGCACCAAGGGCCATGATCTCCAGACCTGCAAGAAAGTTGAGCAGCTTGTAGAACTGTAGAAGGCTGAATACGAGCGGCGCGACAAGGAGAAGGCCCAAGAAGGTGGTGGAGGATCCGGCAAGAAGCGTCCCGGCCGGGGGGGGGGGGCGCGGCAAGGCCAAGCAGTGGCAAGGAGACAGGCCTCCCCGCGGCCGCGACAAGGATGAAGATGAAGACAAAGATGAAGAGATGGATGAGGATGAGGCCGACGAGCAGGAGTTTCAGAAGGCAACAGAGGTTTTGTGCGTCGACGGCGGTGCTTCTCTGCATACCTCGCACCGCCAGCTCAAACAGTGGGTGCGGGAAGTTAATGCAGCAGAACCATCAGTTGAGTCGCGCAAGCCTCTGAAGTGGTCCAGCACGCCCATCACCTTCATGTTGAGGATCACCCTGATCGCATAACTGCGGTCAGGTGCTTGCCGATGTTGGTTTCGCCAACTATCCGCAACCTCAAGGTCACAAAGATGCTGGTTGACGGCGGGGCCGGCTTAAATCTGATCTCCTCCGCGGTACTCCAGAAGCTCCAGATCCCCGACAGCGTGCTCGAAGAGACCGACACTTTCCAAGGAATCAACCCGGGAAGGAGCAAGCCGAAGGGGAAGATCACGTTGCCAGTAACATTCCGCAGCGAGCTAAACTTCAGGACTGAGAGGGTCACGTTTGACGTTGCTGATTTCCCATTTCCCTACAATGGGATACTCGGTCGTCCAGCACTCTCCAAGTTCATGGCAGCCTCTCACTATGCTTACAACATACTCAAGATGCCCGGTCCGATAAGTGTCATTTCTGTCCATGGCGACAAGAAGGATGCTCTTATCTGTACCGACAAGATCTACCGGGAAGCAGCAGCCGCAGCAGAACGCAAACCACTTGCCGTTGAAGCTCCCGGGGGGAAGAAGAAGACCAAGTCCGGCAAGAGCAGCTCTGATGCCCACTCTGGCAAGCGCACCTCTTCGGAGTGCTGCGCTACCGTCGACGACGCACCATCGAGCTCCACCGGCAAGTGCAAGAAGGCAAAGACAGCTTCACCAGAGACCAAGAAAGTGGCCGCCAAGGAGGACGGCACTGGTGGTACCTTCACCATCAGTGCCACGCTTGACCCTAAATAGGAAAGCGCGCTCGTTGCTTTCCTGCGGGCGAATGTCGACGTGTTTGCATGGCAACCGTCTGATATCCCCGGTGTTCCCAGGAAAGTAATTGAGCACCACCTTGCCGTCTATCCTCACGCGCGGCCCGTTAAGCAGAAAGTTAGGAAACAAGCAGTGGAGCGTCAAGAATTCATTGCAGAAGAGATCAAGAAATTGGAAGCAGCAGGCCTTGTAAGAGGAATACTCCATCCAACGTGGCTGGCCAATCCTGTAGTCGTGCGCAAGGCAAACGGGAAATGGAGGCTTTGTATTGACTTCACTGATGTTAATAAAGCTTGTCCCAAAGACCCATTTCCCTTGCCGCGCATTGACCAGATCATTGACTCCACGGCCGGATGTGATCTGATGTCATTTCTTGATGCATATTCAGGGTATCATCAGATCTTCATGGCAGAAGAAGATGAGGAGAAAACCGCATTCATTACTCCATTTAATGCCTTTCGGATTAAAGAATGCTGGTTCAACATTTGCAAGGGTAGTCCATGAAGCTTTTGAGCCACAGCTGCACAGAAATGTGGAAGCTTACATGGATGACATAGTGGTCAAGAGCAAGGACAGAGCAACTCTGATCCAGGATTTGGACGAGATCTTTGCAAATCTGTGCAAGATCAATCTCAAGTTGAACCCTGAGAAGTGTGTGTTTGGGGTCCCTTCCGGCAAGCTTCTCGGGTTCTTTGTATCTCAGCGGGGGATTGAAGCCAATCCCGACAAGATCAAGGCCATTGAGCAGATCGAAGCACCAAAGCGCGTCAAGGATGTGCGAAGGATTGCCGGCTGTGTAGCTGCTCTCAGCAGGTTCATCTCTAAGTCCGCGGAGCGCGCCCTGCCATTTTTCAAAATTTTGAAAAAGGCAGGTCCAATGAAATGGACTCCGGAAGCGGAGGCTGCGCTCTAGGATTTGAAGAGATACCTGTCCTCCACTCCAATACTTGTCGCACCTAAGCCACAAGAGAAGTTGCTGCTGTATCTAGCGACAACCAATCAAGTGGTTAGTGCTGCGTTAGTGGCGGAGAGGGAGGCGGATGATGAGCCAGTGGCTGCGGCAAGCACATCCAGTGACAAGCAGGGGGCTTCTCCGACAAGCTCTGGTCCCGACAAGGATGAATCAGCACAGCCACAAGAGGAAAAACAGAAGAAAATGGTGCAGCGCCCAGTTTATTTTTTCAGTTCCCTTCTGCAGGGGGCTAGGTCAAGGTACTCTTGTGTGTAGAAATTGCTCTTCAGCCTTCTCATGGCCTCGAGGAAGCTGCGTCATTATTTTCAAGCACATGAGATCACAGTTATCACTCGCTTTCCGTTGAAGAGGATATTGCAAAATCCAGAAGCAATAGGTAGGATTGTCGAGTGGGCACTGGAACTGTCAAGCTTTGGCCTCAAGTTTGAGAGTACCTCAAATATCCAGAGCCGAGCATTGGCAGAATTCATAGCGGAATGGACGCCAACACCTGATGAAGAAATTCCGGAAATGAGAATCCCCATCAAGGAGGCAAACAAAGAATGGGTCATGTACTTTGATGGTGCCTTCTCACTACAAGGCGTCGGTGCGGGCGTGTTGCTTGTCGCACCCACCGGAGAGCACCTCAAGTACGTGGTCCAGATGCACTTTCCCAAGGAGCAAGCAACAAACAATACTGCAGAGTATGAAGGTTTGCTTGCCGGACTCAGGATCGCTGCAGACCTTGGGATCAAGAAACTCATTGTCAGGGGTGACTCACAACTTGTCGTCCGCCAAGTAAACAAAGATTATCAGAGTCCGTTGATGGAAGCTTACATTGACGAAGTGAGAAAGTTGGAAGAGCATTTTGACGGCCTGCAGATGGAACACGTTCCGAGAGCCCAAAATGACATTGCAGACGGCCTGTCAAAATGCGCCGCACTCAAGTTACCTGTGGAACCAGGAATTTTTGTGCTCAAGCTCACTCAACCATCTGTAACACCGTCGACTGGACAGAGCAAGAAGAGGAAGTTGGTTTCTGGTGACTATTTTCCGGCAGAGCTCCCCGAAGCTGCCGCCAAGAAGGTCCCCAAAATCAACACAAAGAGTGCTGAGGGGCAGTCTGCTCCGACAAGCCCTAGGGTTTGTTCCGTTGAAGCAGACGCCCCCGACAAGTCTTGCTCCGGCAAGCTTGCCGGGGAACATCACGCTTCGGCTGAACCGCAGATTCTTGCCGTAGAAGCGGATGTTCCCGCAGCAGCATATGTGCCTTTAGTCCTTGTTGTCGAGCCACAAGTAGATTGTCCGTTTCCTTCAAACAGGAGAACTTCCCGAAGAGCAAGAAGAAGCGGAGAGAGTAGCCCGACAATCAAGTATGTACCAGTTTGTCGATGACATACTGTATAGAAGAAGATTCAACGGAGTGAAATTGAAGTGCATTCCCCGGGAAGATGGACAGGAACTGTTGGCGGAGATACATGGAGGCATATGTGGCCACCACATTGGCGCAAGAGCACTTGCCGGCAAGGCATTCCGGCAAGGTTTCTTTTGGCCGACAGCCCTCCAGGATGCAACTGCACAAGTAACCAAGTGTGAAGCGTGCCAGTTCCACTCCAAGCACATACACCAACCAGCTCAAGCTCTCCAGACGATCCCTTTATCCTGGCCATTTTTGGTCTGGGGCTCGACATCCTCGGCCCCTTTCCCCGAGCTGTCGGGGGCTTTGAGTACTTGTACGTTGCAATCGACAAGTTCACAAAGTGGCCGGAAGTGGAGGCAGTGAGGAAGGTGACGGCACAGTCAGCAGTCAAGTTCTTTAGGTCGATTGTTTGCCGTTTCGGGGTCCCTAACAGGATCATCAGAGACAATGGCACACAATTCACGAGCCGCACCTTCATGCAATACGTCCAAGATCTTGGCGCCAAGATCTGCTTCGCTTCTGTTGCTCACCCAAGAAGCAACGGTCAAGCGGAGAGGGCGAACGCTGAAGTGTTGCGTGGGCTCAAGACCAGAACTTTCGACAGGCTGCACAGGTGCGGAAAGAACTGGATTGAGGAGCTGCCGGTGGTTCTTTGGTCGATCAGGACAACGCCAAATCGAGCCACTGGCCAGACACCTTTTGCTCTTGTCTACGGAGCAGAAGCAGTTCTCCCCACGGAACTCGCATACGGATCGCCTCGAGTGCTCGCTTATGATGAGCTTGAGCAAGAGCGGCTGCGGCAAGATGACGCGCTGCTCCTTGAGGAAGATCGTCTTCAGGCTGCTGTACGAGCTGCTCGATACCAGCAAGCTTTGCACCGCTACCATAGCCGCAAAGTTAATGCCCGAAGTCTCGAGGAAGGCGACCTTGTTCTTCGGCGCGTTCAATCCGCCAAGAATTCCAACAAGTTGACGCCGAAGTGGGAAGGCCCTTATCGGGTGAAACTAGTCACTAGGCCTGGCATTGTCCGCCTTGAGACCGAAGATGGCTTTCCGGTGAGCAACTCTTGGAACATAGAGCATCTTTGAAAGTTTTACCCATAAGGCGCGGTTGCCGGAACCTGCTGTTCCGGCAACCACCTTTTGTACAAGCCTTGCCGCTGTTGCATGTAACCCTTTGTACAAAGCCAGGCGCAGATCCTGTGCATAAATAAAGATCACATGCTCTGCAAACGTTGTCAAATTTCATGCTTTCTTTCTTTTGCATGTATTATCTGACACTTTGTGCAGCTCTTGCCCCCGGTAAGCAATAACGAGCCTTAAGGCTCCATATCGTTATTTTCTCTTCTTTCTTTTCCTCAAAAAGAAGGTTCCTTCACCCACAAGTTCACCGGGGGGGGGGGGAAGAAGGAGATAATGGTGTGGACCAGGCGTCGTTCAAAAAAGTATAGCCTTGCCGGGACACAGACGACAGAAAAGATAAGTTGCCAAAGTTTGAGCACAACTAGTTTTGAGATTTTTCTTTAAGTTATTCTCCTTGAACGACCGTGCTTTGTATAGAAAACCTGTGCGCGGAGGAACCAACTCGTAGCTAGTTGCGCCCTTACCTTGTTTCGAGTCCGCTCAACAACGTAAGTGTGCTGCGACTAGTTCCGACAAGGTTTCTTGCCGGAGGCAACACCGCCAGCAGGCTGCTGATGTTCCGCACTCAGCGCTCGCGGCAAGGGTGCCTGCGCCGGCAAGTTCCCTAAAAGCGTAGGGTAAAAACATACAAAGGAGGGCATCAAGTAAAGGAAATAACATAGCAAGTACTACCTAGAATAAAGTTATACTACAATAATAACTTGCCGCGCTCTAATGGATTGTTCCCGTAACATGTCTAGCAGCGGCAAGAAAAAGGAGAGAACACGCGGCCTAATCTACGCGGTCGCCGTCAACCCTCTTGACTTCATTCACCTTGTCCACAATGGGTGCGACAAGGGCTTTGAGCTCTTCAAGATCAGCACCTGCCGGCAGCTTCTTAAGGACGTTGGTGAGGTTGAGGCCCGGATTGCGGAAGAGCACCTTCACCAACACCTTCTCCAAGACTCTGGCGCAGATTGCGCGCGACTCGTCAACCAGCTGCTTTGGGATCCTTTCCTGGAGCTGCTGGAGAGCCGTCACCACGCCCTTGAAGAACAGAGTAAGCTTGGCGCTGGGCTAGAGGTTCTCGTCGGAGGAGTACCCGAAGCCCGCCAAGTCCAGTTGCGCCAGCTCCTCGTCGATGATTGCAGCAATATTGACGAGGCCCTCCGTCCAAAGCTCCACCGTAGCCCTGCAGGTGTTTTGAGTCTCGGCGGCCCTCATCAGCAGCTCCTCGTTGTCCTTGATCTCTTTCTTCAAGTCATCCTCTCGCTTCTTGGCGCCGTCCAACGTCTCAGTCAACGTGACCAGCTTCAGCTCCAGATCAGCATTTGAGTCATTGACGGCGTTCAGTTCCTTGACCTTATCGGCGAGTTGAACTTGCAGATCGCCATGAGCAAGGGCATCCTTCTCGCGTTCGCGCTGGAGTGCGGCAAGCTCCTCATCCTTCCCTTTCAAATCAGCCTCCAGCTGCGTCATCTTCACCTCCAATTCCTTCTTGGCGGCCTCGGCAGCTGCGGCAGCATCCTTCGCTTCCTTGAGAGCCCCGCCAAGTGATTGCTCGCGTGCGGCGAGCTCCTCCTCGTAGCTGTCCAGATTGACTTTCCGCTGTGTCATTTCACCTTCCCGGGTGGACATCTCTTCAGCGGCAAGCCTCTGTTGCTCCTCAGCTTCTGCCTTCTCGAGGAGGAAGGCCTTCTGCGCCTCGACAAGCTGCGCCCTCTCCTCCGCAATGTACCGGAGGGCCTCTTGCGTGCGGCTCTGGAGCTCCTCCGCATGCTTCACTATGTCAACTCCCGCCTGCGCGACAAGCGCTTCCCAGGACTCTAGTTTCGCTTGTCGGGCGCGGTAGAGCGACACCAACTTCCGGAGCAGCTGCTCCTCTTCGGACTCGCCGCTGCTGCTTCTTGGGGCGTCAACCACTGTCAGCCCAGCAGAGGCGAGTACTTCTCTGTCAAATTCCTCTCCTTCGACCGGCGCCCTGGAGCTCGACGCCCAGGGAAGCCTGATGAAGACACCCTCGGCGGCCTTCAAGTAGGCGCCGGGCTGGGGCTCTTCGGAGCCCGGTGCGGCATCAGCGGCGGAGGGGTCGGCGGTCGGTGTAGCGCCTTGCGCTCCTGCGCCATCCGGGTCGTCAGTGCGATCGCCGAACCCCTCGCCTGCTCCTGCGCCAGCAGCCTTGGCGGCCTCTTCGCCGGCGGGATCGTCAACGCCGGCCTCTTCCTCGGTGGCGGCGGCATCATCAGTGTTGCCGCGTGCATCCTCCTCGCCGGTGGCCTCAGTTTCCATCGGCTCCGTGGAGGGAGGATCTGAAGACAGGGAGAGGGAGGAAAATTCAAGCAAATATCCAAAAAATAAAGAAAATCAGAAGAAGAAAAACCCAAGGGAAGATTTCCGACAAGGAGGGTTACCTATGCTGGGCTCTGTGATCATGGGCTCCACCACCGAAGGATCGCTGGTCCCGTCCCTCGCCGGGGAACTGCCCCTTGCCGGGGACCGCACCCTTGCCGGAGAGCGCTCCCTTGCCGGAGAATCGCCCCTTGGCGGCGTAGTTAAAGCAGATTGCACCTTCGGAGCGGCTTCTGGTTGCTCCTGATGGGCCTGTTCTGCTCCTACACAAGCAAGACAACAATCAAGATATCAGCAAAGAAAGAGCACCCATGCGCGCCCCACAGCGGGAAGTGAACAAATACTTACGCTGGGGGCTGCTTCGAGGAGGGATTGCCGGGTCCGTCAAGGTGGTCTTGGACGCGTCCTCTACCATCATAGCAGGATCGTCCTCGACGATAACCACGGGGACCTTGGCCCTCTTCGCCGCTCTCTCGGCCAGTGTCCTGAAATGGAACGAGGTTCAGAGGGAAGCAGATCAAACACAAGACAAGAAACAGCAAAAATCAAAGAAATACAAGTACAACAAGGAAAAAGTCTTACTCCTCCTCCTCTTCTTCCTCCTCGTTGGAGCTCAGCGCGGAGAGGTCAAAGTCCGGTACTCTTTCAGCGTGACGAAGCAGAGGAGTGGGCTCCCTTGGACGCTTGGTGGGAGCTGCGGTAGGATCAGGTGTGGTGGCTCGGGAAGACCCCGCCCCAGTTGCCGGCACGGCTTGAGATGCTCCCGTGGCAACGGTGCTTGCCGTGGTGGAGCGTGTCCCACGGTGCTGCGGCTGTTGGCCTGCCTGCCGCCCTGCTGTATCTCCAGTCCTACGGAGGCGCCTTCTTGGTTGAGCTGGGGGCTACGCTGGGGGCTCCGCCAGCGGCAAGCTGCTCGAAGACGGCTGGCCGCTTGCGCCCTCGGCGGGCTCGCTTGCTTCGGCTTCGGGCTCTCCTTCGCCAACGACCTCCATGCGAAGGTCCTCTCGGTCGGCAAGGCTTGCCGCCTTGGCCGCCTCTGCCTCCTCCAACGTGAAACCGAACTCGCCCGCGGTGGCGGCCGCCGCCGCCTCTTCAGCCCTGGTGGCGATGTACCGCATCTCGTCATTGGTGGTGTCGCAGGTGAGGAGCCTCTGCTCGTCGGCACGGACTGCTACCTCTACCAAGCCGTCAAAGAATTGCCGCACGATGTCGTCGGAGGGCTCCCGCCAAGTTGGGATAACCCCATGCGAGTCGCACTACGGCATCATTGCGCGGATGCGATCAAGCTGGGAGTTGTTGCATAGCGGGATGACGCCCTGCGGCAGCCTGAACCACTCCGGATGGTTGGCGTCGTGCTTGAACAGTTCCTTGAGCATCCCATCCAACTCCAAGACAGTGAAGTTGAAATTGAGGCCTGGGCGCAGCCTCATGATATCCGCCGGGCCGCCAAACAGCCAGGCGGGCCTCCCCCTCTCCTGCAGGGGGGCGATGCGGCAAGTCTGAGCCGCAGAATCCGGGTGGTGGCGATCTTCAGCTTAGCATCGTCCGCCGCCAGGGCGCTCTAGTCGCCGCCGCGCACTACTCGGGTTTGGCGCAAATTGGTGAATGGCTGCGGATCTGCGTCAACAATCCAACACCATTCAGCCCTCCACTCGTCCCACTTGCTGCGGAGCTCCCCCTCCAGATAGACTTCCTTCTTGCCTACCCTCGAGACCCAGGCGATCCCACTAGACAAGGGCTCTCCTTTCTCGACCCGGGGGATGAAATAGTGGCGGAAAAGGGCAACGTTGGGGTGGATTCCGACGAAGTTCTCGCAAAGATGTGCGAAAACCGCCATTGTCAGAATGTCGTTGGGGGTGAAATCAAGGAGATGGAGCCCGTATGTGTTCATGACGTCGCAGAAGAAATCGGAAAAGGGCGGGCAGAGCCCGCAGTAGAAGAAGAATGGGATGAAGTAGTACCCTTTTGGGCACCGCTTCGAAGTAGAAACTTCGGCGGAGAGTACCTGCGTGCGCAAATCCGCCCGCGTCTCCGTCGACCAGAAGAGATAGAACTC